>NW_021163351.1:0-109134 GCF_004324835.1 Dendronephthya gigantea | reverse complement strand
GCAACAAACAGGACGGCCAAAACAGATAAATACCGAGATTGCAGCAATATTTCGACGAAAAAATCGTCCGCGCGTGCGCACTAACGATTTTTTCGACTGTTTTTTTTGTGCACCGCGACTAACAGGACGGCAAAAAAACGAATAAATACCGAAGTTAGCAGCAATATTTTGACGAAAAATCGTCCGCGCATGCGCACTAACGATTTTTTTGAATGTTTTAGTGCACCGCGACAAACGGGACGGCAAAAAACAGATAAATACCGAGATTGGCAGCAATATTTCGACGAAAAATCGTCCGCGCATGTGCACTAACGATTTTTTTGAATGTTTTTGTGCATCGCGACCAACAGGACGGCCAAAAACAGATAAATACCGAGGTTGGCAGCAATATTTCGAAGAAAAATCGTCCGCGCATGCGCACTAACGACTTTTTTGGGAAAAATTGTTTTTGTGCACCGCGACCAACAGGACGACCAAAAACAGATATATACCGAGGTTGGCAGCAATATTTCGACGAAAAATCGTCCGCGCATGCGCACTAACGATTTTTTTTTACTGTTTTTGTGCACCGCGACCAACAGGACAACAAAAAACAGATAAATACCGAGGTTGGCAGCAATATTTCGACGAAAAATCGTCCGCGCATGCGCACTAACGATTTTTTTGAATTTTTTACACCGCGACAAACGGGACGGCAAAAAACAGATAAATACCGAGATTGGCAGCAATATTTCGACGAAAAATCGTCCGCGCATGCGCACTAACGATTTTTTAGACTGTTTTTGTGAACCGCGACCAACGGGACGCCCAAAAACAGATAAATACCGAGGTTGGCAGCAATATTTCGACGAAAAATCGTCCGCGCATGTGCACTAACGATTTTTTTTGACTGTTTTTGTGCACCGCGACAAACGGGACGCCCAAAAACAGATAAATACCGAGGTTAGCAGCAATATTTCAGCGAAAAATCGTCCGCGCATGCGCACTAACGATTTTTTAGACTGTTTTTGTGAACCGCGACCAACGGGACGCCAAAAAACAGATAAATACCGAGGTTGGCAGCAATATTTCGACGAAAAATCGTCCGCGCATGCGCACTAACGATTTTTTTGAATGTTTTTGTGCACCGCGACCATTGGGACGGCCAAAAACAGATAAATACTGAGGTTGGCAGCAATATTTCGACGAAAAATCGTCCGTGCATGCGCACTAACGATTTTTTTTTACTGTTTTTGTGCACCGCGACCAACAGGACGGCAAAAAACAGATAAATACCGAGGTTGGCAGCAATATTTCGACAAAAAATGGTCCGCGCATGCGCACTAACGATTTTTTTTGACTGTTTTTCTGCACCGCGACCACACGACGCAAAAACAGATAAATACCGAGGTTGGCAGAAATATTTCGACGAAAAATCGTCCGCGCCTGCGCACTAACGATTTTTTTGAATGTTTTTGTGCACGGCGACCAACAGGATTTCAAAAAACAGATAAATACCCAGGTTGGCAGCAATATTTCGACGAAAAATCGTCCGCGCATGCGCACTAACGATTTTTTTGACTGTTTTTGTGCACCGCGACCAACAGGACGGCAAAAAACAGATAAATACCGAGGTTGTTAGCAATATTTCGACGAAAAATAGTCCACGCATGCGCACTAACGATTTTTTTGAATGTTTCTGTGCACCGCGATTAACAGGACGGCAAAAACAGATAAATCCCAGGTTGGCAGCAATATTTCGACGAAAAAATCGTCCGCGCATGCGCACTAACGATTTTTTTTGACTGTTTTGTGCACGCGACCAACAGAACGGCAAAAACAGATAAATACCGAGGTTAGCAATATTTCGACGAAAAATAGTCCACGCATGCGCACTAACGATTTCTTTGAATGTTTTTGTGCACCGCGACCAACAGGACGGCAAAAAACAGATAAATACCGAGGTGTGCAGCAATATTTCGACGAAAAATCGTCCGCGCATGCGCACTAACGATTTTTTTGACTGTTTTTGTGCACCGCGACCAAAGGACGGCAAAAAAAGATAAATACCGAGGTTGGCAGCAATATTTCGAGAAAAATCGTCCGCACATGCGCACTAACGATTTTTTTTTACTGTTTTTGTGCACCACGACTAACGGGACGCCCAAAAACAGATAAATACCGAGGTTGGCAGCAATATTTCGACAAAAAATCGTCCGCGCATGTGCACTAAAAATTTTTTTTTACTGTTTTTGTGCACCGCGACCAAAAGGACGGCAAAAAACAGAAAAATACCGAGGTTTGCAGCAATATTTCGACGAAAAATCGTCCGCGCATGCGCACTAACGATTTTTTTGAATGTTTTTGTGCACCGCGACCAACGGACGGCCAAAAACAGATAAATACCGAGGTTGGCAGCAATATTTCGACGAAAAATCGTCCGCGCATGCGCACTAACGATTTTTTTGACTGTTTTTGTGCACCGCGACCAACGGGACGGCAAAAAACAGATAAATACCGAGGTTGGCAGCAATATTTCGACGAAAAATCGTCCGCGCATGCGCACTAACGATTTTTTTTGATAATTTTTGTGCACCGCGACCAAAAGGACGGCAAAAAACAGATAAATACCGAGGTTGGCAGCAATATTTCGAAGAAAAATCGTCCGCGCATGCGCTAACGATTTTTTTTGACTGTTTTTGTGCACACGCGACCAACGGACGCCAAAAACAATAAATACCGAGGTTGGCAGCAATATTTCGACGAAAAATCGTCCGCGCATGTGCACTAAATTTTTTTGACTGTTTTTGTGCAGCCCGCGACCAACAGGACGCCAAAAAACAGATAAATACCGAGGTTGGCAGCAATATTTCGACGAAAAATCGTCCGCGCATGCGCACTAACGATTTTTTTTGACTGTTTTTGTGCACTGCGACCAACGGGACGGCAAAAAACAGATAAATACCGAGGTTGGCAGCAATATTTCGACGAAAAATCGTCCTCGCATGCGCACTAACGATTTTTTGAATGTTTTTGTGCACTGCGACCAACGGGACGACCAAAACAGATAAATACCGAGGTTGGCAGCAATATTTCGACGAAAAATCGTCTGCGCATGCGCACTAACGATTTTTTTTAATGTTTTTGTGCACCGCGACCAACGGGACGGCCAAAAACAGATAAATACCGAGGTTGGCAGCAATATTTCGACGAAAAATCGTCCGCGCATGCGCAATAACGATTTTTTTTATTGTTTTTGTGCACCGCGACCAACGGGACGACCAAAAACAGATAAATACCGAAGTTGGCAGCAATATTTCGACGAAAAATCGTCCGCACATGCGCACTAACGATTTTATTGACTGTTTTTGTGCACCGCGACCAACAGGACGGCAAAAAACAGATAAATACGGAGGTTGGCAGCAATATTTCGACGAAAAATCGTCTGCGCATGCGCACTAACGATTTTTTTTGACTGTTTTTGTGCACTGCGACCAAAGGACGGCAAAAACAGATAAATACCGAGGTTGGCAGCAATATTTCGAAGAAAAATCGTCCGCGCATGCGCGCTAACAATTTTTTTTTACTGTTTTTGTGCACCACGACCAACGGGACGCCCAAAAACAGATAAATACCGAGGTTGGCAGCAATATTTCGACGAAAAAGCGTCCGCGCATGTGCACTAAAATTTTTTTTGACTGTTTTTGTGCACTGCGACCAACAGGACGGCAAAAAACAGATAAATACCGAGGTTGGCAGCAATATTTCGACGAAAAATCGTCCGCGCATGCGCAATAACGATTTTTTTTACTGTTTTTGTGCACCGCGACCAACAGGACGGCAAAAAACAGATAAATACCGAGGTTGGCAGCAATATTTCGACGAAAAATCGTCCGCGCATGCGCACTAACGATTTTTTTGAATGTTTTTGTGCATCGCGATTAACGGGACGGCCAAAAACAGATAAATACCGAGGTTGGCAGCAATATTTCGACGAAAAATCGTCCGCGCATGCGCACTAACGATTTTTTTTGAATGTTTTTGTGCATCGCGACCAACGGGACGGCCAAAAACAGATAAATACCGAGGTTGGCAGCAATATTTCGACGAAAAAGCGTCCGCGCATGTGCACTAAATTTTTTTTGACTGTTTTTGTGCACTGCGACCAACAGGACGGCAAAAACAGATAAATACCGAGGTTGGCAGCAATATTTCGACGAAAAATCGTCCGCGCATGCGCACTAACGATTTTTTTTACTGTTTTTTTGCACCGCGACCAACGGGACGACCAAAAACAGATAAATACCGAGGTTGGCAGCAATATTTCGACGAAAAATCGTCCGCACATGCGCACTAACAATTTTTTGACTGTTTTTGTGCACCGCGACCAACAGGACGGCAAAAAACAGATAAATACCGAGGTTGGCAGCAATATTTCGACGAAAAATCGTCCGCGCATGCGCACTAACGATTTTTTTGAATGTTTTTGTGCACGGCGACCAACAGGATTTCAAAAAACAGATAAATACCCAGGTTGGCAGCAATATTTCGACGAAAAATCGTCCGCGCATGCGCACTAACGATTTTTTTTGACTGTTTTTGTGCACCGCGACCAACAGGACGGCAAAAAACAGATAAATACCGAGGTTGTTAGCAATATTTCGACGAAAAATAGTCCACGCATGCGCACTAACGATTTTTTTGAATGTTTCTGTGCACCGCGATTAACAGGACGGCAAAAAACAGATAAATACCGAGGTTGTGCAGCAATATTTAGACGAAAAATCGTCCGCGCATGCGCACTAACGATTTTTTTTGACTGTTTTTGTGCACCGCGACCAAAAGGACGGCAAAAAACAGATAAATACCGAGGTTGGCAGCAATATTTCGACGAAAAATCGTCCGCGCATGCGCATTAACGATTTTTTTGAATGTTTTTGTGCACCGCGACCAACGCGACGGCAAAAAACAGATAAATACCGTGGTTTGCAGCAATATTTCGAAGAAAAATCGTCCGCGCATGTGCACTAAGATTTTTTTTTACTGTTTTTGTGCACCGCGACCAACGGGCCGACCAAAAACAAATAAATACCGAGGTTGGCAGCATAATTTCGACGAAAAATTGTCCGCGCATGCGCACTTACGATTTTTTTTGACTGTTTTTGTGAACCGCGACCTACAGGACAGCCAAAAACAGATAAATACCGAGGTTGGAAGCAATATTTCGACGAAAACTCGTCCGCGCATGCGCACTAACGATTTTTTTTGATGTTATTGTGCACCGCGACCAACGGGACGGCCAAAAACCGATAAATACCGAGGTTGGCAGCAATATTTCGACGAAAAATCGTCCGCGCATGCGCACTAAGATTTTTTTTTACTGTTTTTGTGCACCGCGACCAACGGGCCGTCCAAAAACAGATAAATACCGAGGTTGGCAGCATAATTTCGACGAAAAATTTTCTGCACATGCGCGCTAACGATTTTTTTTGACTGTTTTTGTGCACTGCGACCAACGGGACGGCAAAAACAGATAAATACCGAGGTTGGCAGCAATATTTCGCCGAAAAATCGTCTGCGCATGCACACTAACGATTTTTTTGAATGTTTTTGTGCACCGCGACCAACGGGACAGCCAAAAACAGATAAATACCGAGGTTTGCAACAATATTTCGACGAAAAATTGTCCGCGCATGCACACTAACGATTTTTTTTTACTGTTTTTGTGCACTGCGACCAACGGGACGGCCAAAAACAGATAAATACCGAGGTTAGCAGCAATATTTCGACGAAAAATCGTCCGCGCATGCGCACTAACGATTTTTTTGACTGTTTTTGTGCACCGCGACCAACGGGACGGCCAAAAACAGATAAATACCGAGGTCGGCAGCATAATTTCGACGAAAAATCGTCCGCGCAATAGCACTTTGATTTTTGAATGTTTTTGTGCACCGCGACCAACGGGACGGCAAAAACAGATAAATACCGAGGTTGCAGCAATATTTCGCCGAAAAATCGTCTGCGCATGCACACTAACGATTTTTTTGAATGTTTTTGTGCACCGCGACCAACGGGACAGCCAAAAACAGATAAATACCGAGGTTTGCAGCAATATTTCGACGAAAAATCGTCCGTGCATGCACACTAACGATTTTTTTTTACTGTTTTTGTGAACTGCGACCAACGGGACGGCCAAAAACAGATAAATACCGAGGTTGGCCGCAATATTTCGACGAAAAATCGTCCGCGCATGCGCACTAACGATTTTTTTTACTGTTTTTGTGCACCGCGACCAACGGGACGGCCAAAAACAGATAAATACCGAGGTTGGCAGCATAATTTCGACGAAAAATCGTCCGCGCAATAGCACTAACGATTTTTTTGAATGTTTTTGTGCACCGCGACCAACGGGACGGCCAAAAACAGATAAATACCGAGGTTGGCAGCAATATTTCGACGAAAAATTGTCCGCGCATGCGCACTTACGATTTTTTTTGACTGTTTTTGTGAACCGCGACCTACAGGACAGCCAAAAACAGATAAATACCGAGGTTGGAAGCAATATTTCGACGAAAACTCGTCCGCGCATGCGCACTAACGATTTTTTTTGATGTTTTTGTGCACCGCGACCAACGGGACGGCCAAAAACCGATAAATACCGAGGTTGGCAGCAATATTTCGACGAAAAATCGTCCGCGCATGCGCACTAAGATTTTTTTTTACTGTTTTTGTGCACCGCGACCAACGGGCCGTCCAAAAACAGATAAATACCGAGGTTGGCAGCATAATTTCGACGAAAAATTTTCTGCACATGCGCGCTAACGATTTTTTTTGACTGTTTTTCTGCACTGCGACCAACGGGACGGCAAAAAACAGATAAATACCGAGGTTGGCAGCAATATTTCGCCGAAAAATCGTCTGCGCATGCACACTAACGATTTTTTTGAATGTTTTTGTGCACCGCGACCAACGGGACAGCCAAAAACAGATAAATACCGAGGTTTGCAACAATATTTCGACGAAAAATTGTCCGCGCATGCACACTAACGATTTTTTTTTACTGTTTTTGTGAACTGCGACCAACGGGACGGCCAAAAACAGATAAATACCGAGGTTAGCAGCAATATTTCGACGAAAAATCGTCCGCGCATGCGCACTAACGATTTTTTTGACTGTTTTTGTGCACCGCGACCAACGGGACGGCCAAAAACAGATAAATACCGAGGTCGGCAGCATAATTTCGACGAAAAATCGTCCGCGCAATAGCACTTATGATTTTTTGAATGTTTTTGTGCACCGCGACCAACGGGACGGCAAAAAACAGATAAATACCGAGGTTGACAGCAATATTTCGCCGAAAAATCGTCTGCGCATGCACACTAACGATTTTTTTGAATGTTTTTGTGCACCGCGACCAACGGGACAGCCAAAAACAGATAAATACCGAGGTTTGCAGCAATATTTCGACGAAAAATCGTCCGTGCATGCACACTAACGATTTTTTTTTACTGTTTTTGTGAACTGCGACCAACGGGACGGCCAAAAACAGATAAATACCGAGGTTGGCCGCAATATTTCGACGAAAAATCGTCCGCGCATGCGCACTAACGATTTTTTTTACTGTTTTTGTGCACCGCGACCAACGGGACGGCCAAAAACAGATAAATACCGAGGTTGGCAGCATAATTTCGACGAAAAATCGTCCGCGCAATAGCACTAACGATTTTTTTGAATGTTTTTGTGCACCGCGACCAACGGGACGGCCAAAAACAGATAAATACCGAGGTTGGCAGCAATATTTCGACGAAAAATCGTCCGCGCATGCGCAAAACGATTTTTTTTACTGTTTTTGTGCACCGCGACCAACAGGACGGCAAAAAACAGATAAATACCGAGGTTGGCAGCAATATTTCGACGAAAAATCGTCCGCGCATGCGCACTAACGATTTTTTTTGACTAAATTTTTGCACCGCGACCAACAGGACGGCAAAAAACAGATAAATACCGAGGTTGGCAGCAATATTTCGACGAAAAATCGTCGCGCTGCGCACTAACGATTTTTTTGAATGTTTTTGTCCCGCGACCAACAGGACGGCAAAAAACAGATAAATACCAGGTTGGCAGCAATATTTCGACGAAAAATCGTCCGCGCATGCGCACTAACGATTTTTTTTGACTGTTTTGTGCACGCGACCAACAGACGGCAAAAAACAGATAAATACCGAGGTTGCAGCAATATTTCGACGAAAAATGTCCGCGCATGCGCACTAACGATTTTTTGAATGTTTTTGTGCACCGCGACCAACAGGACGGCAAAAAACAGATAAATACCGAGGTGGCAGCAATATTTCGACGAAAAATCGTCCGCGCATGCGCACTAACGATTTTTTTTGACTGTTTTTGTGCACCGCGACCAAAAGGACGGCAAAAAAAAGATAAATACCGAGGTTGGCAGCAATATTTCGAAGAAAAATCGTCCGCACATGCGCGCTAACGATTTTTTTTTACTGTTTTTGTGCACCACGACCAACGGGACGCCCAAAAACAGATAAATACCGAGGTTGGCAGCAATATTTCGACGAAAAAAATCGTCCGCGCATGTGTACTAAAAATTTTTTTTGACTGTTTTTGTGCACTGCGACCAACAGGACGCCAAAAAACAGATAAATACCGAGGTTGGCAGCAATATTTCGACGAAAAATCGTCCGCGCATGTGCACTAAAGATTTTTTTTGACTGTTTTTGTGCACTGCGACCAACAGGATGCCAAAAAACAGATAAATACCGAGGTTGGCAGCAATATTTCGACAAAAAATCGTCCGCGCATGCGCACTAACGATTTTTTTTACTGTTTTTGTGCACCGCGACCAACAGGACGGCAAAAACAGAAAAATACCGAGGTTGCAGCAATATTTCGACGAAAAATCGTCCGCGCATGCGCACTAACGATTTTTTGAATGTTTTTGTGCATCGCGACCAACGGGACGGCCAAAAACAGATAAATACCGAGGTTGGCAGCAATATTTCGACGAAAAATCGTCCGCGCATGCGCACTAACGATTTTTTTGAATGTTTTTGTGCACCACGACCAACAGGACGGCAAAAAACAGATAAATACCGAGGTTGGCAGCAATATTTTGACGAAAAATCGTCCGCGCATGCGCACTAACGATTTTTTTGATAATTTTTGTGCACCGCGACCAAAAGGACGGCAAAAAAAAGATAAATACCGAGGTTGGCAGCAATATTTCGAAGAAAAATCGTCCGCACATGCGCGCTAACGATTTTTTTTGACTGTTTTTGTGCACCACGACCAACGGGACGCCCAAAAACAAATAAATACCGAGGTTGGCAGCAATATTTCGACGAAAAATCGTCCGCGCATGTGCACTAAAAATTTTTTTTGACTGTTTTTGTGCACTGCGACCAACAGGACGCCAAAAAACAGATAAATACCGAGGTTGGCAGCAATATTTCGACGAAAAATCGTCGGCGCATGCGCACTAACGATTTTTTTGACTGTTTTTGTGCACTGCGACCAACAGGACGGCAAAAAACAGATAAATACCGAGGTTGGCAGCAATATTTCGACGAAAAATCGTCCGCGCATGCGCACTAACGATTTTTTTGAATGTTTTTGTGCACTGCGACCAACGGGACGACCAAAAACAGATAAATACCGAGGTTGGCAGCAATATTTCGACGAAAAATCGTCTGCGCATGCGCACTAACGATTTTTTTGAATGTTTTTGTGCACCGCGACCAACAGGATGGCCAAAAACAGATAAATACCGAGGTTGGCAGCAATATTTCGACGAAAAATCGTCCGCGCATGCGCAATAACGATTTTTTTTATTGTTTTTGTGCACCGCGACCAACGGGACGACCAAAAACAGATAAATACCGAAGTTGGCAGCAATATTTCGACGAAAAATCGTCCGCACATGCGCACTACCAATTTTATTGACTGTTTTTGTGCACCGCGACCAACAGGACGGCAAAAAACAGATAAATACGGAGGTTGGCAGCAATATTTCGACGAAAAATCGTCTGCGCATGCGCACTAACGATTTTTTTTGACTGTTTTTGTGCACTGCGACCAAAAGGACGGCAAAAAACAGATAAATACCGAGGTTGGCAGCAATATTTCGAAGAAAAATCGTCCGCGCTTGCGCGCTAACAATTTTTTTTTACTGTTTTTGTCCACCACGACCAACGGGACGCCCAAAAACAGATAAATACCGAGGTTGGCAGCAATATTTCGACGAAAAAGCGTCCGCGCATGTGCACTAAAATTTTTTTTGACTGTTTTTGAGCACTGCGACCAACAGGACGGCAAAAAACAGATAAATACCGAGGTTGGCAGCAATATTTCGACGAAAAATCGTCCGCGCATGCGCAATAACGATTTTTTTTACTGTTTTTGTGCACCGCGACCAACAGGACGGCAAAAAACAGATAAATACCGAGGTTGGCAGCAATATTTCGACGAAAAATCGTCCGCGCATGCGCACTAACGATTTTTTTGAATGTTTTTGTGCATCGCGATTAACGGGACGGCCAAAAACAGATAAATACCGAGGTTGACAGCAATATTTCGCCGAAAAATCGTCTGCGCATGCACACTAACGATTTTTTTGAATGTTTTTGTGCACCGCGACCAACGGGACAGCCAAAAACAGATAAATACCGAGGTTTGCAGCAATATTTCGACGAAAAATCGTCCGTGCATGCACACTAACGATTTTTTTTTACTGTTTTTGTGAACTGCGACCAACGGGACGGCCAAAAACAGATAAATACCGAGGTTGGCCGCAATATTTCGACGAAAAATCGTCCGCGCATGCGCACTAACGATTTTTTTTACTGTTTTTGTGCACCGCGACCAACGGGACGGCCAAAAACAGATAAATACCGAGGTTGGCAGCATAATTTCGACGAAAAATCGTCCGCGCAATAGCACTAACGATTTTTTTGAATGTTTTTGTGCACCGCGACCAACGGGACGGCCAAAAACAGATAAATACCGAGGTTGGCAGCAATATTTCGACGAAAAATCGTCCGCGCATGCGCAATAACGATTTTTTTTACTGTTTTTGCGCACCGCGACCAACAGGACGGCAAAAAACAGATAAATACCGAGGTTGGCAGCAATATTTCGACGAAAAATGGTCCGCGCATGCGCACTAACGATTTTTTTTGACTGTTTTTCTGCACCGCGACCAACACGACGGCAAAAAACAGATAAATACCGAGGTTGGCAGCAATATTTCGACGAAAAATCGTCTGCGCCTGCGCACTAACGATTTTTTTGAATGTTTTTGTCCACGGCGACCAACAGGACGGCAAAAAACAGATAAATACCCAGGTTGGCAGCAATATTTCGACGAAAAATCGTCCGCGCATGCGCACTAACGATTTTTTTTGACTGTTTTTGTGCACGGCGACCAACAGAACGGCAAAAAACAGATAAATACCGAGGTTGTTAGCAATATTTCGACGAAAAATAGTCCACGCATGCGCACTAACGATTTCTTTGAATGTTTTTGTGCACCGCGACCAACAGGACGGCAAAAAACAGATAAATACCGAGGTGTGCAGCAATATTTCGACGAAAAATCGTCCGCGCATGCGCACTAACGATTTTTTTTGACTGTTTTTGTGCACCGCGACCAAAAGGACGGCAAAAAAAGATAAATACCGAGGTTGGCAGCAATATTTCGAAGAAAAATCGTCCGCACATGCGCGCTAACGATTTTTTTTTACTCTTTTTGTGCACCACGACCAACGGGACGCCCAAAAACAGATAAATACCGAGGTTGGCAGCAATATTTCGACAAAAAATCGTCCGCGCATGTGCACTAAAAATTTTTTTTGACTGTTTTTGTGCACTCACTGCATGAAAAGCGCCGTATTCCAAGGTATTCACATGTGAATACGGGTGTGAATAAAACACATATTGCAAGCGTATTCCGACATGGAATATTAGTGTGAATACGGCATCGTATTCTTCAGTATTCTAAGTGTGAATACGCCGTGAATATGCCGCGTATTCTGACCAATATTCACACTTGGAATATCTCACTTCTCACTTAATCCGTGTTTCCACAAAATAAATTCATCAGCTGACATTTTTAAACTTTATTTTGAATGCTGAAAAATTGAAGTGGAATTTTATAAATAATTTGGCGCAAAAACCAAAAAGCGCGCTTTCGAGTTTAATAAACATTGAACGAGGAGATCGTGCGTTTGTGGCTGTAAGAAATCTTTTTGGCGCTTATAAATAAGGGAAGAGAGTGAAGGATGCCAAGGGCTTGGTAAAGTCTGGAAACTCTGGTCGCAGTTAAAGAGCATGCCGGCGAGTATTTGTATGCTACGATTCCCACGAAGTCTGATGAAGAAAATGCGCGAAATAGAAATGAGATTGCATGGCGCGATTTCCACAGCACCTTATGTTCGCTAATACGTGTAAAATGATAACGAATATTAACCGTATTTCAAGGATTTTTTATTGTTCAAAACCGAAAACGCATATACTGTTTGTGCGTAAGGGACCTCTTCGGTGAGTGACTAAGTATCGTGCAGTTGAATTCAATAGCCGGCCTATAGACTATACCCTATGACCATGTTGGGAGTAATCTCAACATTTTATTAACAAATTACCTGGTGATAAGAGGTTAATGGGTTATGCGTTCGCAGCCTGTGCGAATGTTTAGGCATTTATTGTCCCTCAAGTCTGTCCATTAAGGAAAATATCAATATGAACAAACATGCATAATCTTTAGGTTGCCATGTTAATTTGCATAGCAGTCATACACATTGCAATGGTAGGTTTATCCACAGTTAATGTGTTTATCAAGGTTGATCAAATGCAATACTAAGATTTCAGTCAATTATTTAAATTTTATACAGTCCTTAACAGATCATGTACATGTGATGGGTTACAACATTTCACATTTTATAAAATATTATTGGAACATCACAAATTGTTCAAAAATATGTAGCAAAAACACAGCCTATCATGAACTTCTACTAAGCTGTTATGATTTTCAATCTTTCATCAGCTGATTGTTAATTTATAAGCAATGTTGTTTTAGTATATATGAAACATTGCTCCTGGAGTATGTCAGAAATTATACTTAATAGTAAATTGTTGAGCAAAGCAAGTGATGTTTTTTCACTTGGTAAGATATTAAAAACTATAGGTGAGCAGATAATGAATCAGGAACTTCTTTCACTGGGTGAAAAATCCTCTTCATCTTTAGCAAAGTTAAGGCCAACTCTTTTGGGAATTTTCTCAATCTTGCAACCCCTGATGGCTAAAAACAATTGAAACCACCTTTAAGCAATTATTGAACAAAATACATAGCAAACTTTCTTAAGCTATAATAGATTATTATCCGAAAGGTTAATGATAATGGTAAAAGCTGATGTTGCATGCATGGCCATTTGTTTTTATTGTTGTGCATAGAATTTATGCAGTGTAATGAAATTATAATATTCCTAGGAGAATGTATATGTACAATGTACAATGTACAATGTACACACCATTCATATAATTTGGAAGCTAATCAATTAGGGTAAAAATGGAAACAAATTCTTCCATGAACTTAAAGCTGTATATACACATAGCTACTCCTAGTATGCAAACATCGAGAAGCTGTAGTAAACTCATCTACACTTTAATGGTATATTCTTTAAGTATTGTGATTATAATTTATGTACGGAAAAGTAATTGCAAACAAATCAGTAAACAGTCTCAGTTATAAATTATGATGAGGGCAATGTTAAAAGGCTTCACTTAAAAGCACAGTCTAGCATGAACTTCTAAGCTGTTAAGATTTCTGTCTTTGGGCAGCTGGTTGTTAAGATTCCTATCTTTTGGCAACCAGTTCAATAGCTATTCTGTGGTAAATATTAGTGTAAATATAATTCATATATGCTAAAAGGAAAAATATAGGCCATTATTTTGTTAAAAAATATGTATTATATATAACTAAAAAACACAGTCTGGCTTTGATTTCTAAGCTGTTAAGATTTCTGTCTTTGGGCAGCTGATTGTTAAGATTTCAATCTTTTGGCAATCAATCATTAGCTATTCTGTGACAATTATATAACAATATATATCTATAATATATAAATTTTGCCTAAAATATAAAAACCCCTCATGAAATGCACCAATGCACCTCATTTCAATGCATCTTGAAACGTCTATCTAAGGGTTATGTTGTGTTAAAGTTATGATTACAGCAGCTTTCTGAATATTTGTGGTAGGTAAGAAAGTAATGTCCCTTTTCAGTATTGGCAAACTTTTAAATTTTGTTTGTATTGAGTATGGCTTTGAAATGGCAAACATTTGTACCTACTATAATTGGTGTGTGATGGAGGTAGGATTGATGAAAACCATCATACAATTTATTTATTTACAAGCAGGTACAGTTAGCTGTGTACAAATTAGCTACAATAAACACAATCGTAATCTATTTATATTAATAAAAACAAAAAAAGTGATGAGCCCAGCCGTAAAAGCATTGGCCTCGCACTATTGTTGTTGTGTTGTGTTGTTTCAGGACTATAGTATGACATAACTCTTGTTATTATTAAATAACTTACCTGATTTTAGCGCCGCCACAAGAATTATTTTGGGGCATCGCGAACATCTTTAACAATTCAAAGTTGAACAGCTTGAACTTCTGTTGAAACCACGCATTTATATATAAGCGCCCTGGTTGAAACCAATTGACATTTGTGCCATGTTATCGTTTTGTAAACAAAGGGAACTGGATAACTTTTGCGAGGAATCATTTAAAGACATTTATTTGTTATTGTTATACGACCTCCGAATTTCGCCATTTATTCGCAATTTCGCCGCAATTCCTTGGCGCAAAAATTGTCACTAACATGTCGAAGAGAAATTTCCCAAAGGAAATTTCCTACGATTTCCCAACACTGAACTGTATATATTACGGATGCTTTTGACGATACAGAATCATCAACTTTCTACCCATGTGTTTACGTATCCAAGCAAAAATAAAAGTATTTTTTTATATATAACTTCTTTTGCACAGGTAATTAAAGAAATTGATGGATATTTCTCGTTTTATACAGCTTTTTTACGACTTACGAGGCTACTCAGCGCTCATCGACTGAGGATATACGATACTCGACATCCCTGCGGCAGCAAAAATATTAATCAAATAAAAATCATCGTGCGTTTGGTTACATTTATTGTCTTTATTGTCTGTCGCCTAAACAAATCAAGTGCAATTTCAATTTCTGACCGTGATGAGAAGAAATGCTGGATAACAGTTGACACCGGCATTGAACTGAAACAACCTTTGCCTATTCCGTGGTATATAAACGCATTTCCTGCAATATTTACACAATATAACTCGTTGATTATCCCGTATTCATGCGTACAATCACATTTTCTATGCCGAAGTGTGAATACTAGATCTTGAAAAATATTCACAGAGTATTCGAAGGTATTCTAGGTCAGAATACGCGGTGTGTTTTATTCACAGGTATTCACATCGGAATACCCCCAATATTCCGAGGATATTCACAGTGAATATCTGTGAATACGTGTGAATATGGACCATATTCGAACTCATATTCGCACGTATTCACCTGTGAATACGCGGTTTTTCATGCAGTGCTGCGACCAACAGGACGCCAAAAAACAGATAAATACCGAGGTTGGCAGCAATATTTCGACGAAAAATCGTCCGCGCATGTGCACTAAAAATTTTTTTTGACTGTTTTTGTGCACTGCGACCAACAGGATGCCAAAAAACAGATAAATACCGAGGTTGGCAGCAATATTTCGACAAAAAATCGTCCGCGCATGCGCACTAACGATTTTTTTTACTGTTTTTGTGCACCGCGACCAACAGGACGGCAAAAAACAGAAAAATACCGAGGTTTGCAGCAATATTTCGACGAAAAATCGTCCGCGCATGCGCACTAACGATTTTTTTGAATGTTTTTGTGCATCGCTACCAACGGGACGGCCAAAAACAGATAAATACCGAGGTTGGCAGCAATATTTCGACGAAAAATCGTCCGCGCATGCGCACTAACGATTTTTTTGAATGTTTTTGTGCACCCCGACCAACAGGACGGCAAAAAACAGATAAATACCGAGGTTGGCAGCAATATTTCGACGAAAAATCGTCCGCGCATGCGCACTAACGATTTTTTTTGATAATTTTTGTGCACCGCGACCAAAAGGACGGCAAAAAACGGATAAATACCGAGGTTGGCAGCAATATTTCGAAGAAAAATCGTCCGCACATGCGCGCTAACGATTTTTTTTGACTGTTTTTGTGCACCACGACCAACGGGACGCCCAAAAACAAATAAATACCGAGGTTGGCAGCAATATTTCGACGAAACATCGTCCGCGCATGTGCACTAAAAATTTTTTTTGACTGTTTTTGTGCACTGCGACCAACAGGACGCCAAAAAACAGATAAATACCGAGGTTGGCAGCAATATTTCGACGAAAAATCGTCGGCGCATGCGCACTAACGATTTTTTTTGACTGTTTTTGTGCACTGCGACCAACAGGACGGCAAAAAACAGATAAATACCGAGGTTGGCAGCAATATTTCGACGAAAAATCGTCCGCGCATGCGCACTAACGATTTTTTTGAATGTTTTTGTGCACTGCGACCAACGGGACGACCAAAAACAGATAAATACCGAGGTTGGCAGCAATATTTCGACGAAAAATCGTCTGCGCATGCGCACTAACGATTTTTTTGAATGTTTTTGTGCACCGCGACCAACGGGATGGCCAAAAACAGATAAATACCGAGGTTGGCAGCAATATTTCGACGAAAAATCGTCCGCGCATGCGCAATAACGATTTTTTTTATTGTTTTTGTGCACCGCGACCAACGGGACGACCAAAAACAGATAAATACCGAAGTTGGCAGCAATATTTCGACGAAAAATCGTCCGCACATGCGCACTACCAATTTTATTGACTGTTTTTGTGCACTGCGACCAAAAGGACGGCAAAAAACAGATAAATACCGAGGTTGGCAGCAATATTTCGAAGAAAAATCGTCCGCGCTTGCGCGCTAACAATTTTTTTTTACTGTTTTTGTCCACCACGACCAACGGGACGCCCAAAAACAGATAAATACCGAGGTTGGCAGCAATATTTCGACGAAAAAGCGTCCGCGCATGTGCACTAAAATTTTTTTTGACTGTTTTTGAGCACTGCGACCAACAGGACGGCAAAAAACAGATAAATACCGAGGTTGGCAGCAATATTTCGACGAAAAATCGTCCGCGCATGCGCAATAACGATTTTTTTTACTGTTTTTGTGCACCGCGACCAACAGGACGGCAAAAAACAGATAAATACCGAGGTTGGCAGCAATATTTCGACGAAAAATCGTCCGCGCATGCGCACTAACGATTTTTTTGAATGTTTTTGTGCATCGCGATTAACGGGACGGCCAAAAACAGATAAATACCGAGGTTGGCAGCAATATTTCGACGAAAAATCGTCCGCGCATGCGCACTAACGATTTTTTTGAATGTTTTTGTGCATCGCGACCAACGGGACGGCCAAAAACAGATAAATACCGAGGTTGGCAGCAATATTTCGACGAAAAAGCGTCCGCGCATGTGCACTAAATTTTTTTTGACTGTTTTTGTGCACTGCGACCAACAGGACGGCAAAAAACAGATAAATACCGAGGTTGGCAGCAATATTTCGACGAAAAATCGTCCGCGCATGCGCACTAACGATTTTTTTTACTGTTTTTTTGCACCGCGACCAACAGGACGGCAAAAAACAGATAAATACCGAGGTTGGAAGCAATATTTCGACGAAAAATCGTCCGCGCATGCGCACTAACGATTTTTTTTAATGTTTTTGTGCATCGCGATTAACGGGACGGCCAAAAACAGAAAAATACCGAGGTTGGCAGCAATATTTCGACGAAAAATCGTCCGCGCATGCGCACTAACGATTTTTTTGAATGTTTTTGTGCACCGCGACCAACGGGACGGCTAAAAACAGATAAATACCGAGGTTGGCAGCAATATTTCGACGAAAAATCGTCCGCGCATGCGCAATAACGATTTTTTTAATGTTTTTGTGCACCGCGACCAACGGGACGACCAAAAACAGATAAATATCGAAGTTGGCAGCAATATTTCGACGAAAAATCGTCCGCACATGCGCACTACCAATTTTATTGACTGTTTTTGTGCACCGCGACCAACAGGACGGCAAAAAACAGATAAATACCGAGGTTGGCAGCAATATTTCGACGAAAAATCGTCGGCGCATGCGCACTAACGATTTTTTTGAATGTTTTTGTGCATCGCGACCAACGGGACGGCAAAAAACAGATAAATACCGAGGTTGGCAGCAATATTTCGACGAAAAATCGTCCGCGCATGCGCACTAACGATTTTTTTGAATGTTTTTTTGCACCGCGACCAACGGGACGACCAAAAACAGATAAATACCGAGGTTGGCAGCAATATTTCGACGAAAAATCGTCTGCGCATGCGCACTAACGATTTTTTTGAATGTTTTTGTGCACCGCGACCAACGGGACGGCCAAAAACAGATAAATACCGAGGTTGGCAGCAATATTTCGACGAAAAATCGTCTGCGCATGCGCACTAACGATTTTTTTTGACTGTTTTTGTGCACCGCGACCAACGGGACGGCAAAAAACAGATAAATACCGAGGTTGGCAGCAATATTTCGACGAAAAATCGTCCGCGCATGCGCACTAACGATTTTTTTGAACGTTTTTGTGCACCGCGACCAACGGGACGACCAAAAACAGATAAATATTGAAGTTGGCAGCAATATTTCGACGAAAAATCGTCCGCACATGCGCACTACCAATTTTATTGACTGTTTTTGTGCACCGCGACCAACAGGACGGCAAAAAACAATAAATACCGAGGTTAGCAGCAATATTTCGACGAAAAATCGTCCGCGCATGCGCACTAACGATTTTTTTTGACTGTTTTTGTGCACTGCGACCAACAGGACGGCAAAAACAGATAAATACCGAGGTTGGCAGAAATATTTTGACGAAAAATCGTCCGCGCCTGCACACTAACGATTTTTTTTATCAAAATCATCATAATAAGCAACATTGTTGCTATGGCAATCATCATTTATTATGAATAATATGCTAATTATGATCAAGATCATCATAATGATCATCATGGTTGCCATGGTAAGCATAATTTTTATGATTAATATGCTAATTATGATCAAAATCATCATAATAAGTATCATGCTTGCCATAGCAACTATAATATATGATGAATTATTATGCTAATTATGATCAAGAACATCATAATGAGCATCATGGTTGCTATGGCAACCATAATTTATTATGATAAATATGCTAATTATGATCAAGATTATCATAATGATCATCATAGTTGCCATACCAACCATCATTTATTACGTTTAATGTGCTAATTATGGTCACAATCAGCATAATGATCAATATGGTTGCCATTGCAACCATCATTTATCATGATTAATATGCTAATTATGATCAAGATCATCATAATGATCAACATAGTGGCCAAAGCAACCTTTATTTATTAAGATTAATATGCTAATTATGATAAAAATCATCATAATGAGCATCATAGTTTCCATGGAAACCCTTATTTGTTATGATTAATATGCTAATTATGGTCAAAATCATTATAATGATCATCATGGTTGCCATAGCAACCATCATTTATTATGATTAATATCCTAATTATGATCACGATCATCATAATGAGCATCATTGTTGTTGTTATTGCAACCATCATTTATTATGATTAATATTGTAATTATGATCAAGATCATAATAATGGTCATTATAGTTGCCACAGCAACCAATTATTTATTATAATTAGTATAATTATTATTATTATTATTATACATAAAACATACTCCCAATAGGGCTTTTCAGTATGTACTAACAAGGCTAAAAATAGGTATATTTCTATCTACAATTACGTTATTGACTATGCTATGTTTATAAAATATGTTTACAATTAAGAGAAATCCTAGTTATATAGTTATACTAAGATTTTAATACTTTAACTAAGATAGGTTTCCGTTAACGTTATTTGTTAACATATTTTTCTTTAAGTGCTTCTTAAATGTTTTAAAAGGTAGTTTTTGAAAATCTTTATCTAAAATGTTCCAGATTTTTATTGCTCTATAGCAAAAACTTCTTTGACCTGATGTTGTTTTGCATGGGGGAATGTCAAGTTCGTCTTTATTCCGGGTGTTCTTGTTGTGAACTGCATTTCGTTTTAAAAACTGGTCACATAAGTACGGCGGTGCAAGTTCGTTCATGCATTTATAAGCCATTAGTGTATCTCTGTACTGTAAATGTTCCTTGACTGGGAGCCAACCGATCGCCTGTAGTACTGGTGTTATGTGGTCGTATTTCCTTGTATTTGTTATATCCTACAAGCAAAATTTTGTACTTTTTCGAGTTTTTTTATGTTTGTTGCCGATGTATTCGACCACACCGTAGAGCAGTAATACAATCTGCTCATCACTAGGGCATTGACAATCGTGTGGAGGGTTTCGCTATCGAAGCTGTCCTTTACTCTATTTATTTGGTACAGTTTTGCCATTGAAGATGATATGACGTGTCGTATATGATGATCATAACTTAAATAACTGTCCATGAATAGCCCTAGGTCTTTGGCGTAAGAGGAAGGTGTGATCTCTTTTCCTAGGAACGAGATAACCAGTCCTTCAGTAAGGTTTCCGATTAACTGTCGAGTGCCTATTAGCATTAATTTTGTCTTTTCAGGGTTAATTAACAGCTTATTTGAAACACCATGTTGCAATCCTCTTAAGATCCTCTTCTATGTTACTTTTTGCATCGATTATATTCGTGATTGGAAAGGACATGAATATTTTCGAATCATCCACAAATGATTCTAACTTAGCTGTTTTTGGTGCTGTTGGAAGGTCGTTTATATAGATGCAAAATAACAGAGGTGACAATATTGCCCCTTGTGGGACGCCATGAGTGATTGAAAGAGTTTCTGATACTGAGAGCCAATGCGTACGTATTGCTTTCTGTCTGAAAGGTAGCTTCTAAACCAATTTAGAGCCTTACGAGATACTCCAATATTGCTTAGTTTTTGAAGCAATATTGTGTGGTCGATGCTATCGAAGGCTTTGGACAGATCTAACAGAATAAGGGCAGATAGCTCTTTGTTATCCATTGCGTTCAGGAAAAAATCGTTTACTAATATATTGAGGGTTTCCGTTGAATGGTACTTTCTGTTTCCACTCTGGTGTGCCGTAAGGTGGCCGGTCCGGTTTAAAAAACTCGTGAATTGATTTAAGGCCGCTTTCTCACATACCTTCGAGATTACATTGAGCATTGAGAGGGGACGGTTGTTGGAGGCTATTTCGTGATCCCCTTCTTTTAATATTGGTATGATTTCTGCTATTTTCCAGGCTTCTGGAAACGTATTAGTTGTAAATGAACTGTTGATGATATCCGTCAGGGGGCCTAAGATTACTTGGAGGCAGTCTTTAATAGTTCTCATACTGATTTTGTCGGGACCTGGTGATTTATTTGATGGCATAGATATTAGTATGCGTTCAATTTCCGCACAGGTAACAGGTATGAAGTGGAATGACTCTTCGATCGGACATTGTAGGTTCTTGATTTCACAGGCAGACATGGAAGATATATTGATGTTATTATCTAAGGCCAGTTGCGTAGCTGTTTCGGCGGCTGTTATCCCTACTGACTGGAAAAAACTGTTAAAATCGTTGGCAACCTCTTCCTGGTTTTTGCTGTATATTGGGGTTGTTTTGTCTCTAGACGGAATGCGGCTATGAATTACTTTCCAAAGTGACCCAGGTTTGTCTTTATGTGTATTAACTTCAGTGCGGACGTAGTCTTTCTCTTCGACTTTTAAGGTGGATTTGATTGATTTTTGGACTGTTTTAAAGTTCTTCCAGTCCTCCATTTCTCGTGTCTGTTGGTATCGACGATGTAGCTGGTCTCTGTAGATCATTTGTTTTTTGATGTCAGCAGTAACAAATGGACAGGATCGACGTCGAATCTTGACCTCTTTAATTGGAGCATGGACAGCCAAAGTAGTAGAGAGGACATCATTAAGTTTTCTGAGTTTTGAATTGACATTGGAATCGAAAAAGATAGAAATGAGTTCTTGTGATCTTGTACCAAGATGGGTAATGAACTTTGAACTATCATAGCTTTTATAGCTTCGCGTCAGGATGCTCTGTACTGATGGCTTAGGAAGTTTCATGTTTAACGCGATGTATACTGGTAGGTGGTCACTTATGAGTGTGTCCATAACACCACTTTGATGGACAAGGTTAGGTGATGAAGTTATGATTACGTCGATTAGTGATTCACAAGTGTTTGTGATCCTGGTTGGTGAAGTGATCAATTGCTTTAAGTTCATCTCGTACTATGCTAATTATGATCAAAATCATCATAATGATCATCAAGGTTGCGATAGCAACCATCATTTATTATGATTAAATACGCTAATTATGATCAAGATCATCATAATGATCATCATAGTTGCCATAACAACCATAATTTATTATGAATAATATGCTAATTATGATCAAAATCATCATAATGATCATCATAGTTGCTATATCAACCATATATTATTATGTTTAATATCCTAATTATGATCAAAATCATCATAATGATCATCATGGTTGCCATGGCAACCATAATTTATTATGATTAATATGCTAAATATGATCAAAATCATCATAACGAGCATCATAGTTGCTATTGCAACCATCATTTATTATGATTAATATGCTAATTATTATCAAGATCATAATAATGGTCATTATAGTTGCCACAGCAACCATTATTTATTATAATTAGTATGCTAATTATGATCAAAATCATCATAATGATCATCAAGGTTGCGATAGCAACCATCATTTATTATGATTAAATCTGCTAATTATGATCAAGATCATCATAATGATCATCATAGCTGCCATGGCAACCATCATTTATTATGATTAATATGCTAATTATGATCAAGATTGTCATAATGAGCATCATAATTGCCATAAGAACGATCATATATTATGATTAATATGCTAATTATGATAAAGATCATCATAATGATCATCATGGTTGCCATGGTAACCATCATTTTTTATGATTAATATGCTAATTATGAACAAAATCATCATAATGAGCATCATAGTTGCCATTGCAACCATAATTTATGATGATTAATATGCTAATTATGATCTAGATCATCATAATGAGCATCATGGTTGTCATGGCAACCATCATTTATTATGATTAATATTGTAATTATGATCAACATCAACATAATGATCATCATAGTTGCCATGGCAACCATAATTTATAATGATTAATATGCTAATTATGATCAAAATCATCATAATGATCATCATGGTTGCCATGGTTACCATAATTTATGATTAATATGCTAATTATGATCAAAATCATCATAATGATCATCAAGGTTGCGATAGCAACCATCATTTATTATGATTAAATACGCTAATTATGATCAAGATCATCATAATGATCATCATAGTTGCCATAACAACCATAATTTATTATGAATAATATGCTAATTATGATCAAAATCATCATAATGATCATCATAGTTGCTATATCAACCATATATTATTATGTTTAATATCCTAATTATGATCAAAATCATCATAATGATCATCATGGTTGCCATGGCAACCATAATTTATTATGATTAATATGCTAAATATGATCAAAATCATCATAACGAGCATCATAGTTGCTATTGCAACCATCATTTATTATGATTAATATGCTAATTATTATCAAGATCATAATAATGGTCATTATAGTTGCCACAGCAACCATTATTTATTATAATTAGTATGCTAATTATGATCAAAATCATCATAATGATCATCAAGGTTGCGATAGCAACCATCATTTATTATGATTAAATCTGCTAATTATGATCAAGATCATCATAATGATCATCATAGCTGCCATGGCAACCATCATTTATTATGATTAATATGCTAATTATGATCAAGATTGTCATAATGAGCATCATAATTGCCATAAGAACGATCATATATTATGATTAATATGCTAATTATGATAAAGATCATCATAATGATCATCATGGTTGCCATGGTAACCATCATTTTTTATGATTAATATGCTAATTATGAACAAAATCATCATAATGAGCATCATAGTTGCCATTGCAACCATAATTTATGATGATTAATATGCTAATTATGATCTAGATCATCATAATGAGCATCATGGTTGTCATGGCAACCATCATTTATTATGATTAATATTGTAATTATGATCAACATCAACATAATGATCATCATAGTTGCCATGGCAACCATAATTTATAATGATTAATATGCTAATTATGATCAAAATCATCATAATGATCATCATGGTTGCCATGGTTACCATAATTTATGATTAATATGCTAATTATGATCAAAATCATCATGAGCATCATAGTTGCCATGGCAATCATCATTTATTATGATTAATATTGTAATTAAGATCAATATCAACATAATGATCATTATAGTTGCCATAGCAACTATAATTTTTTAATGATTAATATGCTAATTATGATCAAAATAATCATTATGATCATCATAGTTGCAATGGTAACCATAATTTATTATTATTAATATGCTAATTATGACCAAAATCATCATAATGAGTATCATGGTTGCCATAGCAACCATCATTTATTATGATTAATATGCTATTTATCATCAAGATCATCACAATGATCAACATAGTTGCCAAAGCAACCAATATTTATTATGATTATTATGCTGATTATGATCAAAATCATCATAATGAGAATCATAGTTTCCATGGAAACCTTTATTTATTATGATTAATATGCTAATTATGGTCAAAATCATCATAATGATCATCATGGTTGCCATAGCAACCATTATTTATTATGAATAATATGCTAATTATCATCAAGATCATCATATTGATCATCATAGTTGCCATGGCAACCATAATTAATTATGATTAATATGCTAATTATGATCAAGATCATCATAATGATCATCATAATTGCAATGCCAACCATAACTTATTATGGTTATTATGATAATTATGATCAAGATCATCATAATGATCATCATAGTTGCCATGGCAACCATCATTTAATATGATTAATATGCTAATTATGGTCAAAATCATCATAATGATCATCATGGTTGCCATGGCGAACATCATTTATTAAGAATAATATGCTAATTATGGTCAAAATCATCATAATGATCATCATGGTTGCCATTGCAACAATCATTTATTATGATTAATATGCTAATTATCATCAAGATCATCATAATGATCATCATAGTTTTCATGGCAACCATCATTTATTATGATTAATATGCTAATTATGATCAAAATCATCATAAAGAGCATCATGGTTGCCATTGCAACCATCATTTATCATGACTAATATGCTAATTATGATCAAGATCATCATAATAATCATCATAGTTGCGATGGCAACCATCATTTACTATGATTAATATGCTAATTATAATCAAAATTATCATAATGAGCATCATAGTTGCCAAAGCAACCATCTTTTATTATGATTAATATGCTAATTATGATCAAGATCATCATAATGATCATCATAGTTGCCATGGCAACCACTATTTATTATGATTAATATGCTAATTGTGATCAAAGTCATCACAATGAGCATCATGGTTTCCATGGCAACCATCATTTATTATTAATATTATGCTAATTATGATCAAGATCATCATAATGATCATAATAGTTGCCATGGCAACCATGATTTATAATGAATAATATGCTAATTATGGTCAAAATCATCATAATGATAAGCATAGTTCCCATAGCAACCATCATTTATTATGTTTAATATACTAATTATGATCACAATCATCATAATGAGCATCATGGTTGGCATAACAACCATCATTTATTATGATTAATATGCTAATTATGATCAAGATCATCATAATGATCATCATAGTTGCCATTGCAACCATCATTTATTATGAATAATATGCTAATTATGATCAAAATCATCATAATGATCATAATAGTTGCAATAGCAACCATCATTTATTATGACAAATATGCTAATTATGATCAAGGTCATCATAATGATCATCATAGTTTCTATGGCAACCATCATTTATTATGATTAATATGCTAATTATGGTCAAAATCATCATATTGATCATCATGTTTCCATGGCAACCATTATTTATTATAAGTAATAGGCTATCTATGATCAAGATCATCATAATGATCATCATGGTTGCCATGGTAACCATCATTTATTATGATTAATATGCTAATTATGATCAAGATCATCATAATGATCATCATAGTTGCCAAGGCAACCATCATTTATTATGATTAATATGCAAATTATGATCACAATCATCATAATGAGCATCATGGTTAGCATAACAACCATCATTTATTATGATTAATATGCTAATTATGATCACGATCATCATAATGAGCATCATGGTTGCCATAGCAACCATCATTTATTATAATTAATATGCTAATTATGATCAAGATCATCATAATGATGATGATAGTTGCAATTGCAACCATAATTTATTTTGATTAATATGCTAATTATGATCAAGATCATCATAGTGATCATCATAGTTGCCATAGCAACAATAATTTATTATGATCAATATGCTAATAATGATCAAAATCATCATAATGATCATCATAGTTGTTATGGCAACCATCATTTATTATGAATAATATGCTAATTATGATCAAGATCATCATAGTGATCATCATAGTTGCCATGGCAACCATAATTTATTATGATCAATATGGTAATAATGATCAAAATCATCATAATGATCATCATGGTTGCCATGGCAACAATCATTTATTATGATTAATATGCTAATTATGATCAAGATTGTCATAATGATCAATATAGTTGCCATGGCAACCGTCATATATTATGATTAATATGCTAATAATGATCAAAATCATCAAAATGAGCATCATAGTTGCCATAGCAACCATCATTTATTATTATTAATATGCTAATTATGATCAAGATCATCATAATGATCATCATAGTTGCCATGGCAACCATCATTTATTATGAATAATATGCTAATTATGATCAAAATCATCATAATGAGCATCATGGTTGCCATAGCAACGATCATTTATTATGATTAATATGTTAATTATGATCAAGATCATCATAATGATCATCATGGTTGCTATGACAACCATCATCTATTATGAGTAATACGATAATTATGATCAAGATCATCATAATGATCATGATGGTTGCCATGGTAACAATCATTTATTATGATTAATATGCTATATATGATCAGAATCAACATATTCAGCATCATGGTTGCCATGGCATCCATCATTTATTATGATTAATATGCTAATTATGGTCAAAATCATCATAATGATCATCATGGTTGCCATGGTAACTATCATTTATTATGATTAATATGCTAATTATGATCACAATCATCATAATGAGCACATTGTTAGCATGGCAACCATCATTTACTATGATTAATATGCTAATTTTGATCAAGATCATCAGAATGATAATTATAGTTGCCACAGCAACCATCATTTATAATGATTAATATGCTAATTATGATCACAATCAACATAATGAGCATCATGGTTGCCATGGCAACTATCATTTATTATGATTAATATGCTAATTATGATCAAGATCATCATATTGATCATCATAGTTGCCATTGCAACCATCATTTATTATGAATAATATGCTAATTATGATCAAAATCATCATAATGATCATAATAGTTGCAATAGCAACCATCATTTATTATGACAAATATGCTAATTATGATCAAGGTCATCATAATGATCATCATAGTTTCTATGGCAACCATCATTTATTATGATTAATATGCTAATTATGATCCAAATCATCATAATGAGCATCATGGTTGCCATGGCAACCATAATTTATTATGATTAATAGGTTAATTATTATCAAGATCATCATAATGATCATAATGGTTGCCATGGTAACCATCAATTATTATGATTAATATGCTAATTATGATCAAAATCCTCCTAATGGGCATCATGGTTGCTATGGTAACCACCATTTATTATGAGTAATATGATATATAGATAATTATGATCAAGATCATCATAACGATCATCATGGTTGCCATGGTAACCATCATTTATTATGATTAATATGCCAATTATCGTCAAAATCATCATAATGATCATCATTGTTGCCATGGCAACCATTATTTATTATAAGTAATATGCTAATTATGATCAAGATCATAATAATGATCATCGTTTTTGCCATGGTAACCATAATTTATTATGAATAATATGCTAATTATGATCAAGATCATCATAATGATCATCATAGTTTCCATAGCAACCATCATTTATTATGATTAATATGCTAATTATGGTCAAAATCATCATAATGATCATCATTGTTGCCATTTCAACCATCATTTATTAAGAATAATATTCTAATTATGATCAAGATCATCATAATGTCATCATAGTTGCCATTGCAACCATCATTTATTATGATTAATATGCTAATTACGATCAAAATCATCCTAATTGGCATCATGGTTGCTATGGCGACTACTATTTATTATGAGCAATATGATAATTAGATAATTATGGTCAAGATCATCATAATGTTCATCATGGTTGCCATGGTAACCATCATTTATTAAGATTAATATGCTATATTTGGTCAAAATCATCATAATGAGCATCATTGTTTCCATGGCAACTAACATTTATTATGATTAATATGCTAATTATGATCAAAATCATAAAAATGAGCATCATAGTTGCCATAGCAACCATCATTTTATTATAATTAATATTCTAATTATGATAAATATCATCATAATGATCATGATAGTTGCCATCTCAACCATCATTTATTATGATTAATATGCTAATTTTGATCAAGATCATCATAGTGATCATCATAGTTGCCAAGGCAACTATCATTTATTATGATCAATATGATAATAATGATCAAAATCATCATAATGATCATCATTGTTGCCATAGCAACCATTATTTATTATGATTAATATGCTATTTATGATCAAAATCATCCTACTGAGCATCATAGTTGCTATGGCAACCATCATCTATTATGAGTAATATGATAATTATGATCAAGATCATCATAATGTTCATGATGGTTGCCATGGTAACCATCAATTATTATGATTAATATGCTATATATGATCAAAATCAACATAATGAGCATCATCGTTGCCATGGCATCCATCATTTATTATGATTAATATGCTAATTTTGATGAAGATCATCAGAATGATCATCATAGTTGCCATGGCAACTATCATTTATTATGATTAATATGCTAATTATGATCAAAATCATCATAATGATCATCATGGTTGCATTGCAACCATCATTTACTATGATTAATATGCTAATTATGATCAAGATTATCATAATGATCATTATAGTTTCCATGGCAACTGTCATATATTATGATTAATATGCTAATTATGATCAAAATATTAAAAAAGAGCATCATAGTTGCCATAGCAACCATCATTTATCATAATTAATATGCTAATTATGATCAAGATCATCATGATGATCATCATAGTTGCCATGGCAACCATCATTTATTATGATTAATATGTTAATTATGATCAAGATCATCATAATGATGATGATAGTTGCAATTGCAACCATAATTTATTTTGTATAATATGCTAATTATGATCAAGATCATCATAGTGATTATCATAGTTGCCATGGCAACAATAATTTATTATGATCAATACGCTAATAATGACCAAAATCATCATAATGATCATCATGGTTGCCATAGCAACCATCATCTATTATGAGTAATATGCTAATTATGATCAAGATCATCATAATGATCATCATAGTTGCCATGGCAACCATCATTTATTATGATTAATATGCTAATTATGATCAAGATCATCATAGTTATCATCATAGTTGCCATGGCAACCATCATTTATTATGATCAATATGGTAATAATGATCAAAATCATCATAATGATCATCATGGTTGCCATGGCTATGCTAATTATGATCAAGATCATCATAAAGATCATCATAGTTGCCATGGAAACCATAATTTATTATGATTAATATGCTAATTATGATCAAAATTATCATAATGATCATCATGGTTGCCATAACAACCACAATTTATTATGATTCATATGCAAATTATGATCAAGATCATCATATTGATCATCATAGTTGCCATGGCAACCATAATTTATTATGATTAATACGCTAATTATGGTCAAAATAATCATAATGATCATCATGGTTGCAATGGCAACCATAATTTATTATGATTGATATGCTAATTATGATCAAGATCATCATAATGATCATCATAGTTGCAATAGCAACCATAATTTATTATGATTAATATGCTAATTATGATCAAGATCATCATAATGATAATCATTGTTCCCAAAGCAACCATATTTTATTATGATTAATATGCTAATTATGATCAAAATCATCATAATGAGCATCATGGTTGCCATAGCAACAATCATTTGTTATGAATAATATACTAATTATGATAAAGATCATCATAACGATCATCATGGTTGCCATGGTAACCATCATTTATTATGATTAATATGCCAATTATCGTCAAAATCATCATAATGATCATCATTGTTGCCATGGCAACCATTATTTATTATAAGTAATATGCTAATTATGATCAAGATCATAATAATGATCATCGTTTTTGCCATGGTAACCATAATTTATTATGAATAATATGCTAATTATGATCAAGATCATCATAATGATCATCATAGTTTCCATAGCAACCATCATTTATTATGATTAATATGCTAATTATGATCAAGATCATCATAATGATCATAATGGTTGCCATGGTAACCATCATTTATTATGATTAATATGCTAATTATGATCAAGATCATCATAATGATCATCATGGTTGCTATGACAACCATCATCTATTATGAGTAATATGATAATTATGATCAAAATCATCCTAATGGGCATCATGGTTGCTATGGCAACCACCATTTATTATGAGTAATATGATAATTAGATAATTATGGTCAAGATCATCATAATGTTCATCATGGTTGCAATGGTAACCATAATTTATTATGATTAATATTCTATATTTAGTCAAAGACATCATAGTGAGCATCATGGTTGCCATGGCAACTAACATTTATTATGATTAATATGCTAATTATGATTAAAATCATAAAAATGAGCATCATAGTTGCCATAGCAACCAAAATTTATTATAATTAATATTCTAATTATGATCAAGATCATCATATTGATCATGATAGTTGCCATTGCAACAATCATATATTATGATTAATATGCTAATTATGATCAAGATTATCATAATGATCATTATAGTTGCCATGGCAACCGTCATATATTATGATTAATATCCTAATTATGATAAAAATCATCAAAATGAGCATCATAGTTGCCATAGCAACCATCATTTATTATAATTAATATGCTAATTATGATCAAGATCATCATAATGATCATCATAGTTGCCATGGCAACCATAATTTATTATGATTAATATGCTAATTATGATCAAAATCATCATAATGAGCATCATGGTTGCCATAGCAACCATCATTTATTATGATTAATATGTTAATTATGATCAAGATCATCATAATGGTCATAATGGTTGCCATGGTTACCATCATTTATTATGATTAATATGCTAATTATGATCAAAAACATCATAATGATCATCATAGTTGCCATAGCAACCATAATTTAGTATGATTAATACGCTAATTATGATCAAAATCATCATAATGAGCATCATAGTTGCCACCGCAACCATAATTTATTTTGATTAATATGCTAATTATGATCAAACTCATTATAATGAGCATCATAGTTGCCATGGCAACCATCATTTATTATGATTAATATGCTGATTATGATCAAAATCATCATAATAAGCATCATGGTTGCCATTGCAATGATAATTTATTATGATTAATATGCTAATTATGATCAAGATCATCATAATGATCATCATAGTTGCCATTACAACCATCACTTAATATGATTAATATAGTAATTATAATCAAAATCATCATAATGATCATCCTGGTTGCCATGGCAACCATATTTTTTTTGAATATTATGCTAATTAGGATCAAGATTATCGTAATGATCAACATAGTTGCCACAGCAACCATCATTTATTATGATTAATATACTAATTATGATCAAAATTATCATAATGAGCATCATGGTTGCATTAGCAACCATCATTTATTATCATTAATATGCTAATTATGATCAAAATCATCATAATGAGCATCATGCTTGCCATAGCAACCATCATTTATTATGATTAATATGCTAATTATGATCAAGATAATCATAATGATCATCATCGTTGCCATAGTAACCATCATTTATAATGATTAATATGCTAATTATGATCAATATCATCATAATGAGCATCATATTTGCCATGGCATCAATCTTTTATTATGATTATTATGCTAATTATGATCAAAATCATCATAATGATCATCATAGTTGCCATGACAACCATTATTTATTATGATTAGTATGATAATTATGATCAAAATCATCATAATGATCATCATGGTTGCCATGGCAACAATAATTTATTATGATTAATATGCTAATTATGATCAAAATCATCATAATGAGCATCATAGTTGCCATGGCAACCATAGTTTATTTTGATTAATATGCTAATTATGATCAAACTCGTTATAATGAGCATCATAGTTGCCATGGCAACCATCATTTATTATGATTAATATGCTAATTATGATCAAAATCATCATAATAAGCATCATGGTTGCCATTGCAATGATAATTTATTATGATTAATATGCTAATTATGATCAAGATCATCATAATGATCATCATAGTTGCCATGGCAACCATCATTTAATATGATTAATATGGTAATTATGATCAAATTCATCATAATGATCATCCTGGTTGCCATGGCAACCATATTTTTTTTGAATAATATGCTAATTATGATCAAGATTATCATAATGATCAACATAGTTGCCACAGCAACCATCATTTATTATGATTAATATACTAATTATGATCAAAATTATCATAATGAGCATCATGGTTGCATTAGCAACCATCATTTATTATCATTAATATGCTAATTATGATCAAAATCATCATAATGAGCATCATGCTTGCCATAGCAACCATCATTTATTATGATTAATATGCTAATTATGATCAAGATAATCATAATGATCATCATCGTTGCCATAGTAACCATCATTTATAATGATTAATATGCTAATTATGATCAATATCATCATAATGAGCATCATATTTGCCATGGCAACCATCATTTATTATGATTATTATGCTAATTATGATCAAAATCATCATAATGATCATCATAGTTGCCATGACAACCATTATTTATTATGATTAATATGATAATTATGATCAAAATCATCATAATGATCATCATGGTTGCCATGGCAACAATAATTTATTATGATTAATATGCTAATTATGATCAAAATCATCATAATGAGCATCATAGTTGCCATGGCAACCATAATTTATTTTGATTAATATGCTAATTACAATCAAACTCATTTTAATGAGCATCATAGTAGCCATAGCAACCATAATTTATTATGATTAATACGCTAATTATGATCAAAATCATCATAATGAGCATCATAGTTGCCATGGCAACCATCATTTATTATAATTAATATGCTAATTATGATCACAATTATCATAATGATCATTATAGTTGGCATGGCAACCATCATTTATTATGAATAATATGCTAATTATGATCAAAATCATCGTAATGAGCATCATGGTTGCGATGGCAACCATCATTTATTATGATTAATATCCTAATTATTATTAAGATCATCATAATGATCATTATAGTTGCCATGGCAACCATCATTTATTATGATTGATATGCTATTTATGATTAAAATCATAAAAATGAAAATCATAGTTGCCATAGCAACCATCATTTATTATAATTAATATGCTAATTATGATCAAGATCATCATAATGATCATCATAGTTGCCATGGCAACCATCATTTTTTATGATTAATATGCTAATTATGATAAAAAACATCATAATGATCATCATAGTTGCCATAGCAACCATAATTTAGTATGATTAATACGCTAATTATGATCAAAATCATCATAATGAGCATCATAGTTGCCACGGCAACCATAATTTATTTTGATTAATATGCCAATTATGATCAAACTCATTATAATGAGCATCATAGTTGCCATGGCAACCATCATTTGTTATGATTAATATGCTAATTATGATCAAAATCATCATAATAAGCATCATGGTTGCCATTGCAATGATAATTTATTATGATTAATATGCTAATTGTGATCAAGATCATCATAATGATCATCATAGTTGCCATGGCAACCATCATTTAATATGATTAATATAGTAATTATGATCAAAATCATCATAATGATCATCCTGGTTGCCATGGCAACCATATTTTTTTTGAATAATATGCTAATTATTATCAAGATTATCGTTATGATCAACATAGTTGCCACAGCAACCATCATTTATTATGATTAATATACTAATTATGATCAAAATTATCATAATGAGCATCATGGTTGCATTAGCAACCATCATTTATTATCATTAATATGCTAATTATGATCAAAATCATCATAATGAGCATCATGCTTGCCATAGCAACCATCATTTATTATGAATAATATGCTAATTATGATCAAGAAAATCATAATGATCATCATCGTTGCCATAGTAACCATCATTTATAATGATTAATATGCTAATTATGATCAATATCATCATAATGAGCATCATATTTGCCATGGCAACCATCATTTATTATGATTATTATGCTAATTATGATCAAAATCATCATAATGATCATCATAGTTGCCATGACAACGATTATTTATTATGATTAATATGATAATTATGATCAAGATAATCATAATGATCATCATCGTTGCCATAGTAACCATCATTTATAATGATTAATATGCTAATTATGATCAAAATCATCATAATGATCATCATAGTTGCCATGGCAACCATAATTTATTGTGATTAATACGCCAATTATGGTCAAAATAATCATAATGATCATCATGGTTGCAATAATCATAATGATCATCATAGTAATCATAGCAACCATAATTTATTATGATTAATACGCTAATTATGATCAAAATCATCATAATGAGCATCATAGTTGCCATGGCAACCATCATTTATTTTGATTAATATGCTAATTATGATCAAACTCATTATAATGAGCATCATGGTTGCCATAGCAACCATCATTTATTATGATTAAAATGCTAATTATGATCACGATCATCATAACGATTATTATGGTTGCCATGGCAACCATCATTTATTATGAATAATATGCTAATTATGATCATGATCATCATAAAGATCATCATAGTTGCCATGGAAACCATAATTTTTTATGATTATTATGCTAATTATGATCAAAATTATCACAATGATCATCATGGTTGCCATAACAACCACAATTTATTATGATTCATATGCAAATTATGATCAAGATCATCATAATGATCATCATGGTTGCCATGGAAACCATAATTTATTATGATTAATACGCTAATTATGGTCAAAATAATCATAATGATCATCATGGTTGCAATGGCAACCATAATTTATTATGATTGATATGCTAATTATGATCAAGATTATCATAATGATCATCATGGTTGCAATAGCAACCATAATTTATTGTGATTAATATGTTAATTATGATCAAGATCATCATAATGATCATCATAGTTGCCATGGCAACCATCATTTATTATGATTAATATGCTAATTATGATCAAAATCATCATAATGAGCATCATAGTTGCCATGGCAACCATGATTTATTATGATTAATATAATAATTATGATCAAAAACATCATAATGATCATCATAGTAGCCATAGCAACCATAATTTATTATGATTAATACGCTAATTATGATCAAAATCATCATAATGAGCATCATAGTTGCCATGGCAACCATCATTTATTTTGATTAATATGCTAATTATGATCAAACTCATTATAATGAGCATCATGGTTGCCATGGCAACCATCATTTATTATGATTAATATGCTAATTATGATCAAGATAATCATAATGATCATCATCGTTGCTATAGTAACCATCATTTATAATGATTAATATGCTAATTATGATCAAAATCATCATAATGATCATCATAGTTGCCATGGCAACCATAATTTATTATGATTAATACGCTAATTATGGTCAAAATAATCATAATGATCATCATGGTTGCAATAATCATAATGATCATCATAGTAATCATAGCAACCATAATTTATTATGATTAATACGCTAATTATGATCAAAATCATCATAATGAGCATCATAGTTGCCATGGCAACCATCATTTATTTTGATTAATATGCTAATTATGATCAAACTCATTATAATGAGCATCATGGTTGCCATGGCAACCATCATTTATTATGATTAATATGCTAATTATGATCACGATCATCATAACGATTATTATGGTTGCCATGGCAACCATAATTTATTATGATTAATACGCTAATTATGGTCAAAATAATCATAATGATCATCATGGTTGCAATAATCATAATGATAATCATAGTAATCATAGCAACCATAATTTATTATGATTAATACGCTAATTATGATCAAAATCATCATAATGAGCATCATAGTTGCCATGGCAACCATCATTTATTTTGATTAATATGCTAATTATGATCAAACTCATTATAATGAGCATCATGGTTGCCATGGCAACCATCATTTATTATGATTAATATGCCAATTATGATCACGATCATCATAACGATTATTATGGTTGCCATGGCAACCATCATTTATTATGAATAATATGCTAATTATGATCATGATCATCATAAAAATCATCATAGTTGCCATGGAAACCATAATTTTTTATGATTAATATGCTAATTATGATCAAAATTATCATAATGATCATCATGGTAGCCATAACAACCACAATTTATTATGATTCATATGCAAATTATGATCAAGATCATCATAATGATCATCATAGTTGCCATGGCAACCATAATTTATTATGATTAATACGCTAATTATGGTCAAAATAATCATAATGATCATCATAGTTGCAATGGCAACCATAATTTATTATGATTGATATGTTAATTATGATCAAGATTATCATAATGATCATCATGGTTGCAATAGCAACCATAATTTATTGTGATTAATATGTTAATTATGATCAAGATCATCATAATGATCATCATAGTTGCCATGGCAACCATCATTTATTATGATTAATATGCTAATTATGATCAAAATCATCATAATGAGCATCATGGTTTCCATGGCAACCATCATTTATTATGACTAATATGTTAATTATGATCAAGATCATCATAATGATCATAATGGTTGCCATGGTAACCATCATTTATTATGATTAATATGCTAATTATGATCAAGATCATCATAATGATCATCATGGTTGCTATGACAACCATCATCTATTATGAGTAATATGATAATTATGATCAAAATCATCCTAATGGGCATCATGGTTGCTATGGCAACCACCATTTATTATGAGTAATATGATAATTAGATAATTATGGTCAAGATCATCATAATGTTCATCATAGTTGCCATGGTAACCATCATTTATTATGATTAATATTCTATATTTAGTCAAAGACATCATAGTGAGCATCATGGTTGCCATGGCAACTAACATTTATTATGATTAATATGCTAATTATGATTAAAATCATAAAAATGAGCATCATAGTTGCCATAGCAACCATCATTTATTATAATTAATATTCTAATTATGATCAAGATCATCATATTGATCATGATAGTTGCCATTGCAACAATCATATATTATGATTAATATGCTAATTATGATCAAGATTATCATAATGATCATTATAGTTGCCATCGCAACCGTCATATATTATGATTAATATGCTAATTATGATAAAAATCATCAAAATGAGCATCATAGTTGCCATAGCAACCATCATTTATTATAATTAATATGCTAATTATGATCAAGATCATTATAATGATCATCATAGTTGCCATGGCAACCATAATTTATTATGATTAATATGCTAATTATGATCAAAATCATCATAATGAGCATCATGGTTGCCATAGCAACCATCATTTATTATGATTAATATGTTAATTATGATCAAGATCATCATAATGGTCATAATGGTTGCCATGGTTACCATCATTTATAATGATTAATAGGCTAATTATGATCAAAAACATCATAATGATCATCATAGTTGCCATAGCAACCATAATTTAGTATGATTAATACGCTAATTATGATCAAAATCATCATAATGAGCATCATAGTTGCCACGGCAACCATAATTTATTTTGATTAATATGCTAATTATGATCAAACTCATTATAATGAGCATCATAGTTGCCATGGCAACCATCATTTATTATGATTAATATGCTGATTATGATCAAAATCATCATAATAAGCATCATGGTTGCCATTGCAATGATAATTTATTATGATTAATATGCTAATTATGATCAAGATCATCATAATGATCATCATAGTTGCCATTACAACCATCACTTAATATGATTAATATAGTAATTATAATCAAAATCATCATAATGTACATCCTGGTTGCCATGGCAACCATATTTTTTTTGAATAATATGCTAATTATGATCAAGATTATCGTAATGATCAACATAGTTGCCACAGCAACCATCATTTATTTTGATTAATATACTAATTATGATCAAAATTATCATAATTAGCATCATGGTTGCATTAGCAACCATCATTTATTATCATTAATATGCTAATTATGATCAAAATCATCATAATGAGCATCATGCTTGCCATAGCAACCATCATTTATTATGATTAATATGCTAATTATGATCAAGATAATCATAATGATCATCATCGTTGCCATAGTAACCATCATTTATAATGATTAATATGCTAATTATGATCAATATCATCATAATGAGCATCATATTTGCCATGGCAACCATCATTTATTATGATTATTATGCTAATTATGATCAAAATCATCATAATGATCATCATAGTTGCCATGACAACCATTATTTATTATGATTAGTATGATAATTATGATCAAAATCATCATAATGATCATCATGGTTGCCATGGCAACATAATTTTATTATGATTAATATGCTAATTATGATCAAAATCATCATAATGAGCATCATAGTTGCCATGGCAACCATAGTTTATTTTGATTAATATGCTAATTATGATCAAACTCATTATAATGAGCATCATAGTTGCCATGGCAACCATCATTTATTATGATTAATATGCTAATTATGATCAAAATCATCATAATAAGCATCATGGTTGCCATTGCAATGATAATTTATTATGATTAATATGCTAATTATGATCAAAATCATCATAATGATCATCATAGTTGCCATGGCAACCATCATTTAATATGATTAATATGGTAATTATGATCAAATTCATCATAATGATCATCCTGGTTGCCATGGCAACCATATTTATTTTGAATAATATGCTAATTATGATCAAGATTATCGTAATGATCAACATAGTTGCCACAGCAACCATCATTTATTATGATTAATATACTAATTATGATCAAAATTATTATAATGAGCATCATGGTTGCATTAGCAACCATCATTTATTATCATTAATATGCTAATTATGATCAAAATCATCATAATGAGCATCATGCTTGCCATAGCAACCATCATTTATTATGATTAATATGCTAATTATGATCAAGATATTCATAATGATCATCATCGTTGCCATAGTAACCATCATTTATAATGATTAATATGCTAATTATGATCAATATCATCATAATGAGCATCATATTTGCCATGGCAACCATCATTTATTATGATTATTATGCTAATTATGATCAAAATCATCATAATGATCATCATAGTTGCCATGACAACCATTATTTATTATGATTAATATGATAATTATGATCAAAATCATCATAATAATCATCATGGTTGCCATGGCAACAATAATTTATTATGATTAATATGCTAATTATGATCAAAATCATCATAATGAGCATCATAGTTGCCATTGCAACCATAATTTATTTTGATTAATAAGCTAATTATGATCAAACTCATTATAATGAGCATCATAGTTGCCATGGCAACCATCATTTATTATGATTAATATGCTAATTATGATCACGATCATCATAACGATTATTATGGTTGCCATGGCAACCATCATTTATTATGAATAATATGCTAATTATGATCAAGATCATCATAAAGATCATCATAGTTGCCATGGAAACCATAATTTTTTATGATTAATATGCTAATTATAATCAAAATTATCATAATGATCATCATGGTTGCCATAACAACCACAATTTATTATGATTCATATGCAAATTATGATCAAGATCATCATAATGATCATCATAGTTGCCATAGCAACCATAATTTATTATGATTAATACGCTAATTATGGTCAAAATAATCATAATGATCATCATGGTTGCAATGGCAACCATAATTTATTATGATTGATATGCTAATTATGATCAAGATTATCATAATGATCATCATGGTTGCAATAGCAAACATAATTTATTGTGATTAATATGTTAATTATGATCAAGATCATCATAATGATAATCATTGTTCCCATAGCAACCATATTTTATTATGATTAATATGCTAATTATGATCAAAATCATCATAATGAGCATCATGGTTGCCATAGCAACAATCATTTGTTATGAATAATATACTAATTATGATAAAGATCATCATAATGATTATCATAGTTGCCATAGCAACCATCATTTATTATGAATAATATGCTAATTATGATCAAGATCATCATAATGATCATCATAGTTTCCATGGCAACAATAATTTATTATGATTAATATGCTAATTATGATCAAAATCATCATAATGAGCATCATAGTTGCCATGGCAACCATAATTTATTTTGATTAATATGCTAATTATGATCAAACTCATTATAATGAGCATCATAGTTGCCATAACAACCATCATTTATTATGATTAATATGCTAATTATGATCAAAATCATCATAATAAGCATCATGGTTGCCATTGCAATGATAATTTATTATGATTAATATGCTAATTATGATCAAGATCATCATAATGATCATCATAGTTGCCATGGCAACCATCATTTAATATGATTAATATGGTAATTATGATCTAAATCATCATAATGATCATCCTGGTTGCCATGGCAACCATATTTATTTTGAATAATATGCTAATTATGATCAAGATTATCGTAATGATCAACATAGTTGCCACAGCAACCATCATTTATTATGATTAATATACTAATTATGATCAAAATTATCATAATGAGCATCATGGTTGCATTAGCAACCATCATTTATTATCATTAATATGCTAATTATGATCAAAATCATCATAATGAGCATCATAGTTGCCATAGCAACCATCATTTATTATGATTAATATGCTAATTATGATCAAGATAATCATAATGATCATCATCGTTGCCATAGTAACCATCATTTATAATGATTAATATGCTAATTATGATCAAAATCATCATAATGAGCATCATATTTGCCATGGCAACCATCATTTATTATGATTATTATGCTAAATATGATCAAAATCATCATAATGATCATCATAGTTGCCATGGCAACCATTATTTATTATGATTAATACGATAATTATGAACAAAATCATCATAATGATCATCATGGTTGCCATGGCAACAATAATTTATTATGATTAATATGCTAATTATGATCAAATTCATCATAATGAGCATCATAGGTTCCATAGCAACCATAATTTATTATGATTAATATAATAATTATGATCAAAAACATCATAATGATCATCATAGTAGTTATAGCAACAATAATTTATTATGATTAATACGCTAATTACGATCAAAATCATCATAATGAGCATCATAGTTGCCATGGCAACCATCATTTATTTTGATTAATATGCTAATTATGATCAAACTCATTATAATGAGCATCATGGTTGCCATGGCAAATATAATTTATTAATAATATGCTAATTATGATCACGATCATCATAACGATTATTATGGTTGCCATGGCAACCATCATTTATTATGAATAATATGCTAATTATGATCAAGATCATCATAAAGATCATCATAGTTGCCATGGAAACCATAATTTATTATGATTAATATGCTAATTATGATCAAAATTATCATAATGATCATCATGGTTGCCATAATAACCACAATTTATTATGATTCATATGCAAATTATGATCAAGATCATCATAATGATCATCATAGTTGCCATAGCAACCATAATTTATTATGATTAATACGCTAATTATGGTCAAAATAATCATAATGATCATCATGGTTGCTATGGCAACCATAATTTATTATGATTGATATGCTAATTATGATCAAGATCATCATAATGATCATCATGGTTGCAATAGCAACCATAATTTATTATGATTAATATGCTAATTATGATCAAGATCATCATAATGATAATCATTGTTCCCATTGCAACCATATTTTATTATGATTAATAAGCTAATTATGATCAAAATCATCATAATGATTATCATAGTTGCCATGGTAACCATCATTTATTATGAGTAATGTGCTAATTATGGTCAAAATCATCATAATGATTATCATAGTTGCTATGGCAACCATTATTTATTATGTTTAATATGCTAATGATGATCAAGATCATCCTAATGATCATCATAGTTGCCATTGCAACCATAATTTATTATGATTAATATGCTAATTATGATCAAAATCATCATAATGATCATCATAGTTGCCATAGCAACCATAATTTATTATTATTATTATGCTAATTATAATCAGAATCATCATAATGAGCATGATTTTTGCTATGGTAACCATCATTTATTATGATTAATCTGCTAATTAGGATCAAGGTCATTATAAAGATCATCATAGTTGCCATGGCAACCATAATTTATAATGAATAATATGCTAATTATGATCAAAATCATTATAATGAGCATCATGGATGCCATAACAACCATCATTTATTATGAATAATAGGCTAATTATGATCAAGATCATCATAATGATCATCATAGTTGCCATTGCAACCATCATTTATTATGATTAATATGCTAATTATGATCAAAATCATCATAATGAGCATCATAGTTGCCATGGCAACCATCATTTATTATGAATAATATTTTAATTATGATCAAGATCATCATAATGATCATAATGGTTGCCATGGTAACCATAATTTATTATGAATAATATGCTAATTATGATCAAGATCATCATAATGATCATCATGGTTGCTATGACAACCATCATCTAATATGAATAATATGATAATTATGATCAAGATCATCATAATGTTCATGATGGTTGCCATGGTAACCATAATTAATTATGAATAATATGCTAATTATGATCAAGATCATCAGAACGATAATCATAGTTGCCATGGCAACTATCATTTATTATGATTAATATGCTAATTATGATCAAAATGATTATAATGATCATTATAGTTGCCATGGCAACCGTCACATATTATGATTAATATGCTAATTATGATCAAAATCATCAAAATGAGCATCATAGTTGCCACAGCAACCATCATTTATTATAATTAATATGCTAATTATGATCAAGATCATCATAATGATCATCATAGTTGCCATGGCAACCATCATTTATTATGATTAATATGCTATATATGATCAAAATCATCATAATGAGCATCATGGTTGCTATAGCAACCATCATTTATTATGATTAATATGCTAATTATGATGAAGATCATCATAATGATCATTATAGTTGCCATAGCAACCATCATTTAATATGATTAATATGCTAATTATGGTCAAAATCATCATAATGATCATCATGGTTGCTATGGCAACCATCATTTATCAAGAATAATATGCTAATTATGATCAAGATCATCATAATGATCATCATAGTTGCAATGGCAACTATCATTTATTATGATTAATATGCTAATTATGATCAAAATCATCCTAATGAGCATCATGGTTGCTATGGCAACCATCATCTATTATGAGTAATATGATAATTATGATCAAGATCATCATAATGATCATGATAGTTGACATGGTAACCATCATTTATTATGATTAATATGCTATATATGATTAAAATCAACATAATAAGCATCATGGTTGCCATGGCATCCATCATTTATTATGATTAATATGCTAATTATGGTCAAAATCATCATAATGATCATCATGGTTCCCATGGCAAGCATCATATATTATGCTTAATATGCTACTTATGATCAAGATCATCATAATGATCATCATAGTTGCCATGGCAACCATCATTTATTATGAATAATATGCTAATTATGATCACAATTATCATAATGATCATTATAGTTGGCATTGCAACCATAATTTATTATGATTAATATGCTAATAATGATCAAAATCATCATAATGAGCATCATGGTTGCCATGGCAACCATCATTTATTATGATTAATATCCTAATTATTATTAAGATCATCATAATGATCATTATAGTTGCCATGGCAACCATCATTTATTATGATTGATATGCTATTTATGATCAAAATCATAAAAATGAGCATCATAGTTGCCATAGCAACCATCATTTATTATAATTAATATGCTAATTATGATCAAGATCATCATAATGATCATCATAGTTGCCATGGCAACCATCATTTTTTATGATTAATATGCTAATTATGATCAAAATCATCAGAATGATAATCATAGTTGCCATGGCAACCATAATTTATTATGACTAATATGTTAATTATGATCAAGATCATCATAATGATCATAATGGTTGCTATGGTAACCATCATTTATTATGATTAATATGCTAATTATGATCAAGATCATCATAATGATCTTTATGGTTGCTATGACAACCATCATCTATTATGAGTAATATGATAATTATGATCAAAATCATCCTAATGGGCATCATGGTTGCTATGGCAACCACCATTTATTATGAGTAATATGATAATTAGATAATTATGGTCCAAATCATCATAATGTTCATCATCGTTGCCATGGTAACCATCATTTATTATGATTATTATGCTATATTTAGTCAAAGACATCATAATGAGCATCATGGTTGCCATGGTAACTAACATTTATTATGATTAATATGCTAATTATGAATAAAATCATAAAAATGAGCATCATAGTTGCCATAGCAACCATCATTTATTATAATTAATATTCTAATTATGATCAAGATCATCATATTGATCATGATAGTTGCCATTGCAACCATCATTTATTATGATTAATATGCTGATTATGATCAAGATCATCCTAGTGATCATCATAGTTGCCATGGCAACCATCATTTATTATGATCAATATGGTAATAATGATCAAAATCATCATAATGATCATCATGGTTGCCATGGCAACCATCATTTTTTATGATTAATATGCTAATTATGATCAAAATCATCATAATGAGCATCATGGTTGCCATGGCAACCATCATTTATTATGATTAATATGTTAATTATGATCAAGATCATCATAATGATCATAATGGTTGCCATGGTAACCATAATTTATTATGAATAATATGCTAATTATGATCAAGATCATCATAATGATCATCATGGTTGCTATGACAACCATCATCTATTATGAGTAACATGATATTTGATTATCAAGATCATCATAATGTTCAAGATGGTTGCCATGGTAACCATCATTTATTATGATTAATATGCTATATATGATCAAAATCAACATAATCAGCATCATGGTTGCCATGGCATCCATCATTTATTATGATTAATATGCTAATTTTGATCAAGATCATCAGAATGACAATCATAGTTGCCATGGCAACCATCATTAATTATGATTAATATCCTAATTATTTTCAAGATCTATATTATCATTTAGTTGCCATGGCAACCATCATTTATTATGATAATATGCTAATTATGATGAAGATCATCCTAATGATCATTATAGTTGCCATAGCAACCATCATTTAATATGATTAATATGCTAATTATGGTCAAAATCATCATAATGATCATCATGGTTGCCATGGCAACCATCATTTATCAAGAATAATATGCTAATTATGATCAAAGATATCATAATGATCATCATAGTTGCAATGGCAACTATCATTTATTATGATTAATATGCTAATTATGATCAAAATCATCCTAATGAGCATCATGGTTGCTATGGCAACCATCATCTATTATGAGTAATATGATAATTATGATCAAGATCATCATAATGATCATGATAGTTGACATGGTAACCATCATTTATTATGATTAATATGCTACATATGATTAAAATCAACATAATAAGCATCATGGTTGCCATGGCATCCATCATTTATTATGATTAATATGCTAATTATGATCAAGATCATCATAATGATCATCATAGTTGCCATGGCAACCATCATTTATTGTGAATAATATGCTAATTATGATCACAATTATCATAATGATCATTATAGTTGGCATGGCAACCATCATTTATTATGATTAATATGCTAATAATGATCAAAATCATCATAATGAGCATCATGGTTGCCATGGCAACCATAATTTATTATGATTAATATCCTAATTATTATTAAGATCATCATAATGATCATTATAGTTGCAATGGCAACCATCATTCTTTTCTTATGATTGATATGCTATTTATGATCAAAATCATAAAAATGAGCATCATAGTTGCCAAAGCAACCATCATTTATTATAATTAATATGCTAATTATGATCAAGATCATCATAATGATCATCATAGTTGCCATGGCAACCATCATTTTTTATGAATAATATGCTAATTATGATCAATATCATCATAATGAGCATCATGGTTGCCATGGCAACCATCATTTATTATGATTAATATGTTAATTATGATCAAGATCATCATAATGATCATAATGGTTGCCATGGTAACCATAATTTATTATGAATAATATGCTAATTATGATCAAGATCATCATAATGATCATAATGGTTGCCATGGTAACCATAATTTATTATGAATAATATGCTAATTATGATCAAGATCATCATAATGATCATCATGGTTGCTATGACAACCATAATCTATTATGAGTAATATGATAATTATGATCAAGATCATCATAATGTTCAAGATGGTTGCCATGGTAACTATCACTTATTATGATTAATATGCTATATATGATCAAAATCAACATAATCAGCATCATGGTTGCCATGGCATCCATCATTTATTATGATTAATATGCTAATTTTGATCAAGATCATCAGAATGATAATCATAGTTGCCATGGCAACCATCATTTATTATGATTGATATCCTAATTATTATCAAGATCATCATAATGATCATTATAGTTGCCATGGCAACCATCATTTATTATGATTAATATGCTAATTATCATCAAGATCATCATAATGATCATAAGGGTTGCCATGGCAACTATCATTTATTATGATTAATATGCTAATTATGATTAAAATCATCATAATGATCATTATAGTTGCCATGGCAACCGTCACATATATTATGATTAATATGCTAATTATGATTAAAATCATCAAAATGAGCATCATAGTTGACATAGCAACCATCATTTATTATAATTAATATGCTAATTATGATCAAGATCATCATAATGATCATCATAGTTGCCATAGCAACTATCATTTTTTATGATTAATATGCTAATTATGATCAAAATCATCAAAATGAGCATCATAGTTGCTATAGCAACCATCATTTATTATAATTAATATGCTAATTATGATCAAGATCATCATAATGATCATCATAGTTGCCATGGCAACCATCATTTATTATGATTAATATGCTAATTATGATCAAAATCATCATAATGAGCATAATGGTTGCCATGGCAATCATCATTTATTATGACTAATATGTTAATTATGATCAATATCATCATAATGATCATAATGGTTGCCATGGTAACCATCATTTATCATGATTAATATGCTAATTATGATCAAGATCATCATAATGATCATCATGGTTGCTATGACAATTATCATCTATTATGAGTAATATGATAATTATGATCAAAATCATCCTAATGGGCATCATGGTTGCTATGGCAACCACCATTTATTATGAGTAATATGATAATTAGATAATTATGGTCAAGATCATCATAATGTTCATTATGGTTGCCATGGTAACCATCATTATTATGATTATATGCTATATTTGGTCAAAGACATCATAATGAGCATCATGGTTGCCATAGCAACTAACATTTATTATGATTAATATGCTAATTATGATTAAAATCATAAAAATGAGCATCATAGTTGCCATAGCAACCATCATTTATTATAATTAATATTCTAATTATGATCAAAACCATCATATTGATCATAATAGTTGCCATTGCAACCATCATTTATTATGATTAATATGCTGATTATGATCAAGATCATCCTAGTGATCATCATAGTTGCCATGGCAACCATCATTTATTATGATCAATATGGTAATAATGATCAAAATCATCATAATGATCATCATGGTTGCCATAGCAACCATTATTTATTATAATTAATATGCTTTTTATGATCAAAATCATCCTAATGAGCATCATGGTTGCTATAGCAACCATCATCTATTATGAGTAATATGATAAATATGATCAAGATCATCATAATGTTCATGATGGTTGCCATGGTAACCATCATTTATTATGAATAATATGCTATATATGATCAAAATCAACATAATGAGCATCATGGTTGCCATGGCATCCATCATTTATTATGATTAATATGCTAATTTTGATGAAGATCATCAGAATGATAATCATAGTTGCTATGGCAACTATCATTTATTATGATTAATATGCTAATTATGATCAAAATTATCATAATGAGCATCATGGTTGCCATTGCAACCATCATTTATTATGATTAATATGCTAATTATGATCAAGATTATCATAATGATCATTATAGTTACTATGGCAACCGTCATATATTATGATTAATATGCTAATTATAATCAAAATATTCAAAATGAGCATCATAGTTGCCATAGCAACCATCATTTATTATAATTATTATGCTAATTATGATCAAGATCATCAAGTTGATCATCATAGTTGCCATGGCAACCATCATTTATTATGATTAATATGCTAATTATGAATAAAATTATCATAATGAGCATCATGGTTGCCATTGCAACTATCATTTATTATGATCAATATGCTAATAATGATCAAAATCATCATAATGATCATCATGGTTGCCATAGCAACCATCATTTATTATGAATAATATGCTAGATATGATCAAGATCATCATAATGATCATCATAGTTGCAATGGCAACCATAATTTATTATGATTAATATGCTAATTATGATCAAGGTCATCATAGTGTTCATGATGGTTGCCATGGCAACCATCATTTATTATAATCAATATAGTAATAATGATCAAAATCAATTAATGATCATCATGGTTGCCATAGCAACCATCATTTATTATGATTAATATGCTAATTATGATCAAGATCATCATAATGATCATCATAGTTTCCATAGCAACCATCATTTATTATGAATAATATGCTAATTATGATCAAGATCATCATAAAGATCCTCATAGTTGCCATGGAAACCATAATTTATTATGATTAATATGCTAATTATGATCAAAATTATCATAATGATCATCATGGTTGCCATAATAACCACAATTTATTATGATTCATATGCAAATTATGATCAAGATCATCATAATGATCATCATAGTTGCCATAGCAACCATAATTTATTATGATTAATACGCTAATTATGGTCAAAATAATCATAATGATCATCATGGTTGCAATGGCAACCATAATTTATTATGATTGATATGCTAATTATGATCCAGATCATCATAATGATCATCATGGTTGCAATAGCAACCATAATTTATTATGATTAATATGCTAATTATGATCAAGATCATCATAATGATAATCATTGTTCCCATTGCAACCATATTTTATTATGATTAATAAGCTAATTATGATCAAAATCATCATAATGATTATCATAGTTGCCATGGTAACCATCATTTATTATGAGTAATGTGCTAATTATGGTCAAAATCATCATAATGATTATCATAGTTGCTATGGCAACCATTATTTATTATGTTTAATATGCTAATGATGATCAAGATCATCCTAATGATCATCATAGTTGCCATTGCAACCATAATTTATTATGATTAATATGCTAATTATGATCAAAATCATCATAATGATCATCATAGTTGCCATAGCAACCATAATTTATTATTATTATTATGCTAATTATAATCAGAATCATCATAATGAGCATGATTTTTGCTATGGTAACCATCATTTATTATGATTAATCTGCTAATTAGGATCAAGGTCATCATAAAGATCATCATAGTTGCCATGGCAACCATAATTTATAATGAATAATATGCTAATTATGAACAAAATCATTATAATGAGCATCTTGGATGCCATAACAACCATCATTTATTATGAATAATAGGCTAATTATGATCAAGATCATCATAATGATCATCATAGTTGCCATTGCAACCATCATTTATTATGATTAATATGCTAATTATGATCAAAATCATCATAATGAGCATCATAGTTGCCATGGCAACCATCATTTATTATGAATAATATTTTAATTATGATCAAGATCATCATAATGATCATAATGGTTGCCATGGTAACCATAATTTATTATGAATAATATGCTAATTATGATCAAGATCATCATAATGATCATCATGGTTGCTATGACAACCATCATCTAATATGAATAATATGATAATTATGATCAAGATCATCATAATGTTCATGATGGTTGCCATGGTAACCATAATTAATTATGAATAATATGCTAATTATGATCAAAATGATTATAATGATCATTATAGTTGCCATGGCAACCGTCACATATTATGATTAATATGCTAATTATGATCAAAATCATCAAAATGAGCATCATAGTTGCCACAGCAACCATCATTTATTATAATTAATATGCTAATTATGATAAGATCATCATAATGATCATCATAGTTGCCATGGCAACCATCATTTATTATGATTAATATGCTATATATGATCAAAATCATCATAATGAGCATCATGGTTGCCATAGCAACCATCATTTATTATGATTAATATGCTAATTATGATGAAGATCATCATAATGATCATTATAGTTGCCATAGCAACCATCATTTAATATGATTAATATGCTAATTATGGTCAAAATCATCATAATGATCATCATGGTTGCTATGGCAACCATCATTTATCAAGAATATGCTAATTATGATCAAGATCATCATAATGATCATCATAGTTGCAATGGCAACTATCATTTATTATGATTAATATGCTAATTATGATCAAAATCATCCTAATGAGCATCATGGTTGCTATGGCAACCATCATCTATTATGAGTAATATGATAATTATGATCAAGATCATCATAATGATCATGATGGTTGACATGGTAACCATCATTTATTATGATTAATATGCTATATATGATTAAAATCAACATAATAAGCATCATGGTTGCCATGGCATCCATCATTTATTATGATTAATATGCTAATTATGGTCAATCATCATAATGATCATCATGGTTCCCAGGCAAGCATCATATATTATGCTTAATATGCTACTTATGATCAAGATCATCATAATGATCATCATAGTTGCCATGGCAACCATCATTTATTATGAATAATATGCTAATTATGATCACAATTATCATAATGATCATTATAGTTGGCATTGCAACCATAATTTATTATGATTAATATGCTAATAATGATCAAAATCATCATAATGAGCATCATGGTTGCCATGGCAACCATCATTTATTATGATTAATATCCTAATTACTATTAAGATCATCATAATGATCATTATAGTTGCCATGGCAACCATCATTTATTATGATTGATATGCTATTTATGATCAAAATCATAAAAATGAGCATCATAGTTGCCATAGCAACCATCATTTATTATAATTAATATGCTAATTATGATCAAGATCATCATAATGATCATCATAGTTGCCATGGCAACCATCATTTTTTATGATTAATATGCTAATTATGATCAAAATCATCATAATGAGCATCATGGTTGCTATGGCAACCATCATTTATTATGATTAATATGTTAATTATGATCAAGATCATCATAATGATCATAATGGTTGCCATGGTAACCATAATTTATTATGAATAATATGCTAATTATGATCACGATCATCATAATGATCATCATGGTTGCTATGACAACTATCATCTATTATGAGTAACATGATAATTATGATCAAGGTCATCATAATGTTCAAGATGGTTGCCATGGTAACCATCATTTATTATGATTAATATGCTATATATGATCAAAATCAACATAATCAGCATCATGGTTGCTATGGCATCCATCATTTATTATGATTAATATGCTAATTTTGATCAAGATCATCAGAATGATAATCATAGTTGCCATGGCAACCATCATTTATTATGATTAATATCCTAATTATTATCAAGATCATCATAATGATCATTATAGTTGCCATGGCAACTATCATTTATTATGATTAATATGCTAATTATGATTAAGATCATCATAATGATCATAATGGTTGCCATGGCAACTATCATTTATTATGATTAATATGCTAATTATGAATAAAATCATCATAATGATCATTATAGTTGCCATGGCAACCGTCACATATATTATGATTAATATGCTAATTATGATTAAAATCATCAAAATGAGCATCATAGTTGACATAGCAACCATCATTTATTATAATTAATATGCTAATTATGATCAAGATCATCATAATGATCATCATAGTTGCCATAGCAACCATCATTTATTATGATTAATATGCTAATTATGATCAAAATCATCAAAATGAGCATCATAGTTGCTATAGCAACCATCATTTATTATAATTAATATGCTAATTATGATCAAGATCATCATTATGATCATCATAGTTGCCATGGCAACCATCATTTATTATGATTAATATGCTAATTATGATCAAAATCATCATAATGAGCATAATGGTTGCCATGGCAATCATCATTTATTATGACTAATATGTTAATTATGATCAATATCATCATTATGATCATAATGGTTGCCATGGTAACCATCATTTATTATGATTAATATGCTAATTATGATCAAGATCATCATAATGATCATCATGGTTGCTATGACAATTATCATCTATTATGAGTAATATGATAATTATGATCAAAATCATCCTAATGGGCATCATGGTTGCTATGGCAACCACCATTTATTATGAGTAATATGATAATTAGATAATTATGGTCAAGATCATCATAATGTTCATTATGGTTGCCATGGTAACCATCATTTATTATGATTAATATGCTATATTTGGTCAAAGACATCATAATGAGCATCATGGTTGCCATGGCAACTAACATTTATTATGATTAATATGCTAATTATGATTAAAATCATAAAAATGAGCATCATAGTTGCCATAGCAACCATCATTTATTATAATTAATATTCTAATTATGATCAAAACCATCATATTGATCATAATAGTTGCCATTGCAACCATCATTTATTATGATTAATATGCTGATTATGATCAAGATCATCCTAGTGATCATCATAGTTGCCATGGCAACCATCATTTATTATGATCAATATGGTAATAATGATCAAAATCATCATAATGATCATCATGGTTGCCATAGCAACCATTATTTATTATAATTAATATGCTTTTTATGATCAAAATCATCCTAATGAGCATCATGGTTGCTATAGCAACCATCATCTATTATGAGTAATATGATAATTATGATCAAGATCATCATAATGTTCATGATGGTTGCCATGGTAACCATCATTTATTATGAATAATATGCTATATATGATCAAAATCAACATAATGAGCATCATGGTTGCCATGGCATCCATCATTTATTATGATTAATATGCTAATTTTGATGAAGATCATCAGAATGATAATCATAGTTGCTATGGCAACTATCATTTATTTGATTAATATGCTATTATGATCAAAATTATCATTATGAGCATCATGGTTGCCATTGCAACCATCATTTATTATGATTAATATGCTAATTATGATCAAGATTATCATAATGATCATTATAGTTACTATGGCAACCGTCATATATTATGATTAATATGCTAATTATAATCAAAATATTCAAAATGAGCATCATAGTTGCCATAGCAACCATCATTTATTATAATTATTATGCTAATTATGATCAAGATCATCAAGTTGATCATCATAGTTGCCATGGCAACCATCATTTATTATGATTAATATGCTAATTATGAATAAAATTATCATAATGAGCATCATGGTTGCCATTGCAACTATCATTTATTATGATCAATATGCTAATAATGATCAAAATCATCATAATGATCATCATGGTTGCCATAGCAACCATCATTTATTATGAATAATATGCTAGATATGATCAAGATCATCATAATGATCATCATAGTTGCAATGGCAACCATAATTTATTATGATTAATATGCTAATTATGATCAAGGTCATCATAGTATTCATGATGGTTGCCATGGCAACCATCATTTATTATAATCAATATAGTAATAATGATCAAAATCATCATAATGATCATCATAGTTGCCATAGCAACCATCATTTATTATGATTAATATGCTAATTATGATCAAGATCATCATAATGATCATCATAGTTTCCATAGCAACCATCATTTATTATGATTAATATGCTAATTATGATCAAAATCATCATAGTCATCATCATAGTTGCTATGGCAACCATCGTTTATTATGATCAATATGGTAATAATGATCAAAATCATCATAATGATCATCATGGTTGCCATGGCAACCATCATTTATTGTGATTAATATGCTAATTATGATCACAATTATCATAATGATCATTATAGTTGGCATATCAACCATCATTTATTATGATTAATATGCTAATAATGATCAAAATCATCATAATGAGCATCATGGTTGCCATGGCAACCATCATTTATTATGATTAATATCCTAATTATTATTAAGATCATCATAATGATCATTATAGTTGCAATGGCAACCATCTTTTATTATGATTGATATGCTAATTATGATCAAAATCATCAAATTGAGCATCATAGTTTCTATAGCAACCATCATTTATTATAATTAATACGTAATTATGATCAAGATCATCATTATGATCATCATAGTTGTCATGGCAACCATCATTTATTATCATTAATGTGCTAATTATGATCAAAATCATCATAATGAGCATCATGGTTGCCATGGCAATCATCATTTATTATGACTAATATGTTAATTATGATCAAGATCATCATAATGATCATAATGGTTGCCATGGTAACCACCATTTATTATGATAAATATGCTAATTATGATCAAGATCATCATAATGATCATCATGGTTGCTATGACAACCATCATCTATTATGAGTAATATGATAATTATGATCAAAATCATCCTAATGAGCATCATGGTTGCCATGGCAACCACCATTTATTATGAGTAATATGATAATTAGATAATTATGGTCAAGATCATCATAATGTTCATCATGGTAGCCATGGTAACCATCATTTATTATGATTAATATGCTATATTTGGTCAAAGACATCATAATGAGCATCATGGTTGCCATAACAACTTAAATTTATTATGAATAATATGCTAATTATCATTAAAATCATAAAAATGAGCATCATAGTTGCCATAGAAACCATCATTTATTATAATTAATATTCTAATTATGATCAAGACCATCATTTTGATCATGATAGTTGCCATTGCAACAATCATTTATTATGATTAATATGCTAATTATGATCAAGATCATCATAGTGATCATCATAGTGATCATCATAGTTGCCATGGCAACCATCATTTATTATGATCAATATGGTAATAATGATCAAAATCATCATAATGATCATCATATTTGCCATAGCAACCATTATTTATTATATATAATATGCTATTGATGATCAAAATCATCCTAATGAGCATCATGGTTGCTATAGCAACCATCATCTATTATGAGTAATATTATAATTGTGATCAAGATCATCATAATGTTCATGATGGTTGCCATGGTAACCATCATTTATTATGATTAATATGCTATATATGATCAAAATCAACATAATGAGCATCATGGCTGCCATGGCATCCATCATTTATTATGATTAATATGCTAATTTTAAAGAAGATCATCAGAATGATAATCATAGTTGCCATGGCAACTATCATTTATTATGATTAATATGCTAATTATGATCAAAATCATCATAATGAGCATCATGGTTGCCATTGCAACCATCATTTATTATGATTAATATGCTAATTATGATCAAGATTATCATAATGATCATTATAGTTACCATGGCAACCGTCATATATTAAGATTAATATGCTAATTATAATCAAAATATTCAAAATGAGCATCATAGTTGCCATAGCAACCATCATTAATTATAATTAATATGCTAATTATGATCAAGATCATCATGATGATCATCATAGTTGCCATGGCAACATCATTTATTATGATTAATATGCTAATTATGATTAAAATTATCATAATGAGCATCATCGTTGCAATGGCAACTATCATTTATTATGATCTATATGCTAATAATGATCAAAATCATCATAATGATCATCATAGTTGCTATAGCAACCATCATTTATTATAATTAATATGCTAATTATGATCAAGATCATCATTATGATCATCATAGTTGCCATGGCAACCATCATTTATTATGATTAATATGCTAATTATGATCAAAATCATCATAATGAGCATCATGGTTGCCATGGCAACCATCATTTATTATGACTAATATGTTAATTATGATCAAGATCATCATAATGATCATAATGGTTGCCATGGTAACCATCATTTATTATGATTAATATGCTAATTATGATCAAGATCATCATAATGATCTTTATGGTTGCTATGACAACCATCATCTATTATGAGTAATATGATAATTATGATCAAAATCATCCTAATGGGCATCATGGTTGCTATGGCAACCACCATTTATTATGAGTAATATGATAATTAATATTATGGTCAAGATCATCATAATGTTCATCATCGTTGCCATGGTAACCATCATTTATTATGATTAATATGCTATATTTAGTCAAAGACATCATAATGAGCATCATGGTTGCCATGGTAACTAACATTTATTATGATTAATATGCTAATTATGAATAAAATCATAAAAATGAGCATCATAGTTGCCATAGCAACCATCATTTATTATAAATAATATTCTAATTATGATCAAGATCATCATATTGATCATGATAGTTGCCATTGCAACCATCATTTATTATGATTAATATGCTGATTATGATCAAGATCATCCTAGTGATCATCATAGTTGCCATGGCAACCATCATTTATTATGATCAATATGGTAATAATGATCAAAATCATCATAATGATCATCATGGTTGCCATAGCAACCATCATTTTTTATGATTAATATGCTAATTATGATCAAGATCATCATATTGATCATAATGGTTGCCATGGTAACCATAATTTATTATGAATAATATGCTAATTATGATCAAGATCATCATAATGATCATCATGGTTGCTATGACAACCATCATCTATTATGAGTAACATGATAATTATGATCAAGATGATCATAATGTTCAAGATGGTTGCCATGGTAACCATCATTTATTATGATTAATATGCTATATATGATCAAAATCAACATAATCAGCATCATGGTTGCCATGGCATCCATCATTTATTATGATTAATATGCTAATTTTGATCAAGATCATCAGAATGATAATCATAGTTGCCATGGCAACCATCATTTATTATGATTATTATCCTAAATATTTTCAAGATCATCATAATTATCATTATAGTTGCCATGGCAACCATCATTTATTATGATTAATATGCTAATTATGATGAAGATCATCATAATGATCATTATAGTTGCCATAGCAACCATCATTTAATATGATTAATATGCTAATTATGGTCAAAATCATCATAATGATCATCATGGTTGCCATGGCAACCATCATTTATCAAGAATAATATGCTAATTATGATCAAGATCATCATAATGATCATCATAGTTGCAATAGCAACTATCATTTATTATGATTAATATGCTAATTATGATCAAAATCATCCTAATGAGCATCATAGTTGCCATGGCAACCATCATTTATTATGACTAATATGTTAATTATGATCAAGATCATCATAATGATCATAATGGTTGCCATGGTAACCATCATTTATTATGATTAATATGCTAATTATGAATAAAATTATCATAATGAGCATCATGGTTGCCATGGCAACTATCATTTATTATGATCAATATGCTAATAATGATCAAAATCATCATAATGATCATCATGGTTGCCATAGCAACCATCATTTATTATGAATAATATGCTAGATATGATCAAGATCATCATAATGATCATCATAGTTGCAATGGCAACCATAATTTATTATGATTAATATGCTAATTATGATCAAGGTCATCATAGTGTTCATGATGGTTGCCATGGCAACCATCATTTATTATAATCAATATAGTAATAATGATCAAAATCATCATAATGATCATCATGGTTGCCATAGCAACCATCATTTATTATGATTAATATGCTAATTATGATCAAGATCATCATAATGATCATCATAGTTGCCATAGCAACCATCATTTATTATGATTAATATGCTAATTATGATCAAAATCATCAAATATAGCATCATAGTTTCTATAGCAACCATCATTTATTATAAATAATATGCTAATTATGATCAAGATCATCATTATGATCATCATAGTTGTCATTGCAACCATAATTTATTATCATTAATGTGCTAATTATGATCAAAATCATCATAATGAGCATCATGGTTGCCATGGCAATCATCATTTATTATGACTAATATGTTAATTATGATCAAGATCATCATAATGATCATAATGGTTGCTATGGTAACCACCATTTATTATGATCAATATGCTAATAATGATCAAAATCATCATAATGATCATCATGGTTGCCATAGCAACCATAATTTATTATGAATAATTTGCTAATTATGATCACAATCATCATAATGAGCATCATGGTTGGCATAGCAACCATCATTTATTATGATTAATATGCTAATTTTGATCAAGATCATCAGAATGATAATCATAGTTGCCATAGCAACCATCATTTATTATGATTAATATGCTAATTATGATCACAATCATCATAATGAGCATCATGGTTGCCATCGCTACCATCATTTATTATGATTAATATGCTAATTATGATCAAGATCATCATAATGATCATAATGGTTACCATGGCAACTATCATTTATTATGATTAATATGCTAATTATGATCAAAATTATCAAAATAAGCATCATAGTTGCCATAGCAACCATCATTTATTATAATTAATAGGCTAATTATGATCAAGATCATCACATTGATCATCATAGTTGCCATAGCAACCATCATTTATAATGATTAATATGCTAATTATGATCAAAATATTCATAATGAGCATCATGGTTGCCATGGCAACCATCATTTATTATGAATAATATGTTAATTATGATCAAGATCATCATAATGATCATAATGGTTGCCATGGTAACCTTCATTTATTATGATTAATATGCTAATTATGATAAAAATCCTCCTAATGGGCATCATGGTTGCTATGGTAACCACCATTTATTATGAGTAATATGCTAATAATGATCAAAATCATCATAATGATCATCATGGTTGCCATAGCAACCATCATTTATTATGAATAATATGCTAGATATGATCAAGATCATCATAATGATCATCATAGTTGCAATGGCAACCATAATTTATTATGATTAATATGCTAATTATGGTCAAAATCATCATAATGATCATCATGGTTGCCATTTCAACCATCATTTATTAAGAATATTATTCTAATTATGATCAAGATCATCATAATGATCATCATAGTTTTCATGGCAACCATAATTTATTATGATTATTACGCTAATTATGATCAAAATCATCCTAATGGGCATCATGGTTGCTATGGCAACCACCATTTATTATGAGTAATATGATATATTTGGTCAAAATCATCATAATGAACATCATAGCTGCCATGGCAACTAACATTTATTATGATTAATATGCTAATTATGATAAAAATCATAAAAATGAGCATCATAGTTGCCATAGCAACCATCATTTATTATAATTAATATTCTAATTATGATCAAGATCATCATAATGATCATGATAGTTGCCATTGCAACCATCATTTATTATGATTTATATGCTAATTAGGATCAAGGTCATCATAATGATCATCATAGTTGCCATGGCAACTATAATTTATAATGAATAATATGCTAATTATGATCAAAATCATCATAATGAGCATCATGGATGCCATGGCAACCATCATTTATTATGATTAATAGGCTAATTATGATCAAGATCATCATAATGATCATCATCGTTGCTATGGTAACCATCACTTATTATGATTAATATGCTAATTATGATCAAAATCATCATAATGAGCATCATGATTGCCATAGCAACCATCATTTACTATGAATAATATGCTAATTATGATCAAGATCATCATAATGATCATCATAGTTGCCATGGCAACCATCATTTATTATAATTATTATGCTAATTATTATCAATATCATCATAATGATCATCATGGTTGCCATTGTAACCATCATTTGTTATGATTAATATGCTAATTATGATCAAAATTATCATAATGAAAATCATGGTTGCATTGGCCACCATCATTTATTATGATTAATATTCTAATTATGATCAAAATCACCATGATGAGCATCATGGTTGCCATGGCAACCATCATTTATCATGACTAATATGCTAATTATGATCAAGATCATGTTAATGATCATCATGGTTGCCATGGTAACCATCATTTATTATGATTAATATGCTAAATATGATCAAAATCATCATAATGAGCATCATATTTGCCATAGCAACCATCATTTTTTAAGATTATTATGCTAATTATGATCAAGGTCATCATAATGATCATCATAGTTGCCATTACAACCATAATTTATAATGATTAATATGCTAATTATGATCAAGATAATGATAATGATCATTATGGTTGCCATAGTAACCATCATTTATAATGATTAATATGCTAACTATGATTAAAATCATCATAATGAGCATCATATTTGCCATAGCAACCCATTATGATTATTATGCTAATTATAGTCAAAATCATCATAATGATCATCATCGTTGCCATGGCAACTATAATTTATTATGATTAATACGCTAATTATGATCAAAGTCATCATAATAAGCATTATAGTTACCATGGCAACCATCATTTATTTTGATTAATATGCTAATTATGATCAAACTCATTATATTGAGCATCATGGTTTCCATGGCAACCATCATTTATTATTATTAATATGCTAAATATGATCAGGATCATCATAATGATCATCATAGTTGCCATGGCAACCATCATTTATTGTGATTAATATGCTAATTATGGTCAAAATCATCATAATGATCATCATGGTTGCCATGGCAACCTTATTTATTATGATTAATATGCTAATTGTTATCAAGTCATTCATAATGATCATCATAGTTGCCATGGCAACCATCATTTATTATGATTAATATGCTAATTATGATCAAAGTCATCATAATGAGCATCATGGTTCCAATAGCAACCATCATTTATAATGATTAATATGCTAATTATGATCATGATCATCATAATGATCATCATGGTTGCCATGGCAACCATCATTTATTTTGATTAATATGATAATTACGATCAAAATCATCATAATGATCATCATGGTTGCCTTAGCAACCATAATTGATTATGAATAATATGCTAATTATGATCAAAATCATCATAATGAGCTTCATGGTTGCCATGGCAACCATCACTTATTATGATTAATGTGCTAATTATGGTCAAAATCATCATAATGATCATCATGGTTCCATGGCAACCATCATTTATTATTGTTAATATGCTAATTATGATCAATATCATCATAATGATCATCATAGTTGCGATGGCAACCATCATTTATTATGATTAATATGCTAATTATAATCAAAATCATCATAATGAGCATCATGGTTGCCTTGACAACCATAATTTATTATGATTAATATGCTAATTATGATCAAGATCATCATAATGGTCATCATAGTTGCCATGGCAACCATCATCTATTATGAGTAATATGATAATTATGATCAAAATCATCCTAATGAGCATCATGGTTGCCATGGCAACCACTATTTATTATGAGTAATATAATAATTAGATAATTATGGTCAAGATCATCATAATGTTCATCATGGTAGCCATGGTAACCATCATTTATTATGATTAATATGCTATATTTGGTCAAAGACATCATAATGAGCATCATGGTTGCCATAACAACCATAATTTATTATGATTAATATGCTAATTTTGATCAAAATCATCATAATGATCATCATAGTTGCCATAGCAACCATCATTTATTATGATTAATATGCTAATTATGATCAAAATATTCATAATGAGCATCATGGTTGCCATGGCAACCATCATTTATTATGAATAATATGTTAATTATGATCAAGATCATCATAATGATCATAATGGTTGCCATGGTAACCTTCATTTATTATGATTAATATGCTAATTATGATAAAAATCCTCCTAATGGGCATCATGGTTGCTATGGTAACCACCATTTATTATGAGTAATATGATAATTAGATAATTATGATCAAGATCATCATAATGATCATCATGGTTGTCATGGTAACCATCATTTATTATGATTAATATGCCAATTATCGTCAAAATCATCATAATGATCATCATGGTTGCCATGGCAACCATTATTTATTATAAGTAATATGCTAATTATGATCAAGATCATAATAATGATCATCATGGTTGCCATGGTAACCATAATTTATTATGATTAATATGCTAATTATGATCAAGATCATCATAATGATCATCATAGTTTCTATAGCAACCATCATTTATTATGATTAATATGCTAATTATGGTCAAAATCATCATAATGATCATCATGGTTGCCATTTCAACCATCATTTATTAAGAATATTATTCTATATATGATCAAGATCATCATAATGATCATCATAGTTTTCATGGCAACCATCATTTATTATGATTATTACGCTAATTATGATCAAAATCATCCTAATGGGCATCATGGTTGCTATTGCAACCACCATTTATTATGAGTAATATGATATATTTGGTCAAAATCGTCATAATGAAAATCATGGTTGCCATAGCAACTAACATTTATCATGATTAATATGCTAATTATGATAAAAATCATAAAAATGAGCATCATAGTTGCCATAGCAACCATCATTTATTACAATTAATATTCTAATTATGATCAAGATCATCATAATGATCATGATAGTTGCCATTGCAACCATCATTTATTATGATTAATATGCTAATTATGATCAAGATCATCATAGTGATCATCATAGTTGCCATGGCAACCATCATTTATTATGATCAATATGGTAATAATGATCAAAATCATCATAATGAGCATCATGGTTGCCATGGCAACCATCATTTATTATGAATAATATGTTAATTATGATCAAAATCATCATAATGATCATAATGGTTGCCATGGTAACCTTCATTTATTATGATTAATATGCTAATTATGATCAAGATAATCATAATGATCATCATGGTTGTCATGGTAACCATCATTTATTATGATTAATATGCCAATTATCGTCAAAATCATCATAATGATCATCATGGTTGCCATGGCAACCATTTTTTATTATAAGTAATATGCTAATTATGATCAAGATCATAATAATGATCATCATGGTTGCCATGGTAACCATAATTTATTATGACTAATATGCTAATTATGATCAAGATAATCATAATGATCATCATAGTTGCCATGGCAACCATCATTTATTAAGATTATTACGCTAATTATGATCAAAATCATCCTAATGGGCATCATGGTTGCCATTGTAACCATCATTTATTATGATTAATATGCTAATTATGATCAAAATTATCATAATGAAAATCATGGTTGCATTTGCAACCATCATTTATTATGATTAATATTCTAATTATGATCAAAATCACCATGATGAGCATCATGGTTGCCATGGCAACCATCATTTATCATGACTAATATGCTAATTATGATCAAGATCATGTTAATGATCATCATGGTTGCCATGGTAACCATCATTTATTATGATTAATATGCTAAATATGATCAAAATCATCATAATGAGCATCATATTTGCCATAGCAACCATCATTTTTTAAGATTATTATGCTAATTATGATCAAGGTCATCATAATGATCATCATAGTTGCCATTACAACCATAATTTATAATGATTAATATGCTAATTATGATCAAGATAATGATAATGATCATTATGGTTGCCATAGTAACCATCATTTATAATGATTAATATGCTAACTATGATTAAAATCATCATAATGAGCATCATATTTGCCATAGCAACCATCATTTATTATGATTATTATGCTAATTATAGTCAAAATCATCATAATGATCATCATCGTTGCCATGGCAACTATAATTTATTAAGATTAATACGCTAATTATGATCAAAGTCATCATAATAAGCATTATAGTTACCATGGCAACCATCATTTATTTTGATTAATATGCTAATTATGATCAAACTCATTATATTGAGCATCATGGTTTCCATGGCAACCATCATTTATTATTATTAATATGCTAAATATGATCAGGATCATCATAATGATCATCATAGTTGCCATGGCAACCATCATTTATTGTGATTAATATGCTAATTATGGTCAAAATCATCATAATGATCATCATGGTTGCCATGGCAACCATTATTTATTATGATTAATATGCTAATTGTTATCAAGATCATCATAATGATCATCATAGTTGCCATGGCAACCATCATTTATTATGATTAATATGCTAATTATGATCAAAGTCATCATAATGAGCATCATGGTTCCAATAGCAACCATCATTTATAATGATTAATATGCTAATTATGATCAAGATCATCATAATGATCATCATGGTTGCCATGGCAACCATCATTTATTTTGATTAATATGATAATTACGATCAAAATCATCATAATGATCATCATGGTTGCCTTAGCAACCATAATTGATTATGAATAATATGCTAATTATGATCAAAATCATCATAATGAGCTTCATGGTTGCCATGGCAACCATCATTTATTATAATTAATGTGCTAATTATGGTCAAAATCATCATAATGATCATCATGGTTCCATGGCAACCATCATTTATTATTGTTAATATGCTAATTATATTCAAAATCATCATAATTAGCATCATAGTTGCGACGGCAACCATAATTTATTTTGATTAATATGCTAATTATGATCAAACTCATTATAATGAGCATCATAGTTGCCATGGCAACCATCATTTATTATGATTAATATGCTAATTATGATCAAAATCATCATAATAAGCATCATGGTTGCCATTGCAATGATAATTTATTATGATTAATATGCTAATTATGATCAAGATCATCATAATGATCATCATAGTTGCCATGGCAACCATCATTTAATATGATTAATATAGTAATTATGATCAAAATCATCATAATGATCATCCTGGTTTAAATTGCAACCATATTTTTTTTGAATAATATGCTAATTATGATCAAGATTATCGTAATGATCAACATAGTTGCCAAAGCAACCATCATTTATTATGATTAATATACTAATTATGATCAAAATTATCATAATGAGCATCATGGTGGCATTAGCAACCATCATTTATTATCATTAATATGCTAATTATGATCAAAATCATCATAATGAGCATCATGCTTGCCATAGCAACCATCATTTATTATGATTAATATGCTAATTATGATCAAGATAATCATAATGATCATCATCGTTGCCATAGTAACCATCATTTATAATGATTAATATGCTAATTATGATCAATATCATCATAATGAGCATCATATTTGCCATGGCAACCATCATTTATTATGATTATTATGCTAATTATGATCAAAATCATCATAATGATCATCATAGTTGCCATGACAACCATTATTTATTATGATTAATATGATAATTATGATCAAAATCATCATAATGATCATCATGGTTGCCATGGCAACAATAATTTATTATGATTAATATGCTAATTATGATCAAAATCATCATAATGAGCATCATAGTTGCCATTGCGACCATAATTTTTTTTGATTAATATGCTAATTATGATCAAACTCATTATAATGAGCATCATAGTTGCCATGGCAACCATCATTTATTATGATTAATATGCTAATTATGATCAAAATCATCATAATAAGCATCATGGTTGCCATTGCAATGATAATTTATTATGATTAATATGCTAATTATGATCAAGATCATCATAATGATCATCATAGTTGCCATGGCAACCATCATTTAATATGATTAATATGGTAATTATGATCAAAATCATCATAATGATCATCCTGGTTGCCATGGCAACCATATTTATTTTGAATAATATGCTAATTATGATCAAGATTTTCGTAATGATCAACATAGTTGCCACAGCAACCATCATTTATTAAGATTAATATACTATATATGATCAAAATTATCATAATGAGCATCATGGTTGCATTAGCAACCACCATTTATTATCATTAATATGCTAATTATGATCAAAATCATCATAATGAGCATCATGCTTGCCAAGCAACCATCATTTAATTATGATAAATATGCTAATTATGATCAAATAATCATAATGACATCATCGTTGCCATAGCAACCATCAATTATAATGAAATATGCTAATTATGATCATATCACATAATGAGCATCATATTTGCCATGGCAACCATCATTTATTATGATTATTATGCTAATTATGATCAAAATCATCATAATGATCATCATAGTTGCCATGACAACCATTATTTATTATGATTAATATGATAATTATGATCAAAATCATCATAATGATCATCATGGTTGCCATGGCAACATATTTATTATGATTAATATGCTAATTATGATCAAAATCATCATAATGAGCATCATAGTTGCCATGGCAACCATAATTTATTTTGATTAATATGCTAATTATAATCAAACTCATTATAATGAGCATCATAGTTGCCATGGCAACCATCATTTATTATGATTAATATTCTAATTATGATCAAAATCATCATAATAAGCATCATGGTTGCCATTGCAATGATAATTTATTATGATTAATATGCTAATTATGATCAAGATCATCATAATGATCATCATAGTTGCCATGGCAACCATCATTTAATATGATTAATATGGTAATTATGATCAAAATCATCATAATGATCATCCTGGTTGCCATGGCAACCATATTTATTTTGAATAATATGCTAATTATGATCAAGATTATCGTAATGATCAACATAGTTGCCACAGCAACCATCATTTATTATGATTAATATACTAATTGATCAAAATTATCATAATGAGCATCATGGTTGCATTAGCAACCACCATTTATTATCATTAATATGCTAATTATGATCAAAATCATCATAATGAGCATCATGCTTGCCATAGCAACTATCATTTATTATGATAAATATGCTAATTATGATCAAGATAATCATAATGATCATCATCGTTGCCATAGTAACCATCATTTATAATGATTAATATGCTAATTATGATCAATATCATCATAATGAGCATCATATTTGCCATGGCAACCATCATTTATAATGATTATTATGCTAATTATGATCAAAATCATCATAATGATCATCATAGTTGCCATGACAACCATTATTTATTATGATTAATATGATAATTATGATCAAAATCATCATAATGATCATCATTGTTGCCATGGCAACAATAATTTATTATGATTAATATGCTAATTATGATTAAAATCATCATAATGAGCATCATAGTTGCCATGGCAACCATAATTTATTTTGATTAATATGCTAATTATAATCAAACTCATTATAATGAGCATCATAGTTGCCATGGCAACCATCATTTATTATGATTAATATGCTAATTATGATCAAAATCATCATAATAAGCATCATGGTTGCCATTGCAATGATAATAATTATGAAATATGCTAATTATGATCAAGATCATCATAATGATCATCATAGTTGCCATGGCAACCATCATTTAATATGATTAATATGGTAATAATGATCAAAATCATCATAATGATCATCCTGGTTGCCATGGCAACCATATTTATTTTGAATAATATGCTAATTATGATCAAGATTATCGTAATGATCAACATAGTTGCCACAGCAACCATCATTTATTATGATTAATATACTAATTATGATCAAAATTATCATAATGAGCATCATGGTTGCATTAGCAACCATCATTTATTATCATTAATATGCTAATTATGATCAAAATCATCATAATGAGCATCATGGTTGCCATAGCAACCATCAATTATTATGATTAATATGCTAATTATGATCAAGATAATCATAATGATCATCATCGTTGCCATAGTAACCATCATTTATAATGATTAATATGCTAATTATGATCAAAATCATCATAATGAGCATCATATTTGCCATGGCAACCATCATTAATTATGATTATTATACTAATTATGATCAAAATCATCATAATGATCATCATAATTGCTATGGCAACCATTATTTATTATGATTAATATGATAATTATGATCAAAATCATCATAATGATCATCATGGTTGCCATGGCAACAATAATTTATTATGATTAATATGCTAATTATGATCAAAATCATCATAATGAGCATCATAGTTGCCATGGCAACCATGATTTATTATGATTAATATAATAATTATGATCAAAAACATCATAATGATCATCATAGTAGCCATAGCAACCATAATTTATTATGATTAATACGCTAATTATGATCAAAATCATCATAATGAGCATCATAGTTGCCATATCAACCATCATTTATTATGATTAATATGCTAATTATGATCACGATCATCTTAACGATTATTATGGTTGCCATAGCAACCATCATTTATTATGAATAATATGCTAATTATGATCAAGATCATCATAAAGATCATCATAGTTGCCATGGAAACCATAATTTTTTATGATTAATACGCTAATTATGGTCAAAATAATCATAATGATCATCATGGTTGCAATGGCAACCATAATTTATTATGATTGATATGCTAATTATGATCAAGATTATCATAATGATCATCATGGTTGCAATAGCAAACATAATTTATTGTGACTAATATGTTAATTATGATCAAGATCATCATAATGATAATCATTGTTCCCATAGCAACCATATTTTATTATGATTAATATGCTAATTATGATCAAAATCATCATAATGAGCATCATGGTTGCCATAGCAACAATCATTTGTTAGGAATAATATACTAATTATGATAAAGATCATCATAATGATTATCATAGTTGCCATGGCAACCATCATTTATTATGATTAATATGCTAATTATGATCAAGATCATCATAATGATCATCATAGTTTCCATGGCAACAATAATTTATTATGATTAATATGCTAATTATGATCAAAATCATCATAATGAGCATCATAGTTGCCATGGCAACCATAATTTTTTTTGATTTATATGCTAATTATGATCAAACTCATTATAATGAGCATCATAGTTGCCATGGCAACCATCATTTATTATGATTAATATGCTAATTATGATCAAAATCATCATAATAAGCATCATGGTTGCCATTGCAATGATAATTTATTATGATTAATATGCTAATTATGATCAAGATCATCATAATGATCATCATAGTTGCCATAGCAACCATCATTTAATATGATTAATATGGTAATTATGATCAAAATCATCATAATGATCATCCTGGTTGCCATGGCAACCATATTTATTTTGAATAATATGCTGATTATGATCAAGATTATCGTAATGATCAACATAGTTGCCACAGCAACCATCATTTATGATGATTAATATACTAATTATGATCAAAATTATCATAATGAGCATCATAGTTGCATTAGCAACCATCATTTATTATCATTAATATGCTAATTATGATCAAAATCATCATAATGAGCATCATGGTTGCCATAGCAACCATCATTTATTATGATTAATATGCTAATTATGATCAAGATAATCATAATGATCATCATCGTTGCCATAGTAACCATCATTTATAATGATTAATATGCTAATTATGATCAAAATCATCATAATGAGCATCATATTTGCCATGGCAACCATCATTTATTATAATTATTATGCTAAATATGATCAAAATCATCATAATGATCATCATAGTTGCCATGGCAACCAATATTTATTATGATTAATATGATAATTATGATCAAAATCATCATAATGATCATCATGGTTGCCATGGCAACAATAATTTATTATGATTAATATGCTAATTATGATCAAATTTATCATAATGAGCATCATAAATTCCATGGCAACCATAATTTATTATGATTAATATAATAATTATGATCAAAAACATCATAATGATCATCATAGTAGCCATAGCAACAATAATTTATTATGATTAATACGCTAATTACGATCAAAATCATCATAATGAGCATCATAGTTGCCATGGCAACCATCATTTATTTTGATTAATATGCTAATTATTATCAAACTCATTATAATGAGCATCATGGTTGCCATATCAACCATCATTTATTATGATTAATATGCTAATTATGATCAAGATCATCATACCGATTATTATGGTTGCCATGGCAACCATCATTTATTATGAATAATATGCTAATTATGATCAAAATTATCATAATGATCATCATTGTTGCCATAATAACCACAATTTATTATGATTCATATGCAAATTATGATCAAGATCATCATAATGATCATCATAGTTGCCATAGCAACCATAATTTATTATGAATAATACGCTAATTATGGTCAAAATAATCATAATGATCATCATGGTTGCAATTGCAACCATAATTTATTATGATTGATATGCTAATTATGATCAAGATCATCATAATGATCATCATGGTTGCAATAGCAACCATTAATTATTATGATTAATATGCTAATTATGATCAAGATCATCATAATGATAATCATTGTTCCCATAGCAACCATATTTTATTATGATTAATATGCTAATTATGATCAAAATCATCATAATGAGCATCATGGTTGCCATAGCAACAATCATTTGTTATGAATAATATACTAATTATGATCAAGATCATCAGAATGATAATCATAGTTGCCATGGCAACCATCATTTATTATGATTAATATCCTAATTATTATCAAGATCATCATAATGATCATTATAGTTGCCATGGCAACTATCATTTATTATGATTAATATGCTAATTATGATCAAGATCATCATAATGATCATAATGGTTGCCATGGCAACTATCAATTAGTATGATTAATATGCTAATTATGATTAAAATCATCATAATGATCATTATAGTTGCCATGGCAACCGTCACATATATTATGATTAATATGCTAATTATGATTAAAATCATCAAAATGAGCATCATAGTTGACATAGCAACCATCATTTATTATAATTAATATGCTAATTATGATCAAGATCATCATAATGATCATCATAGTTGCCATAGCAACCATCATTTATTATGATTAATATGCTAATTATGATCAAAATCATCAAAATGAGTATCATAGTTGCTATAGCAACCATCATTTATTATAATTAATATGCTAATTATGATCAAGATCATCATTATGATCATCATAGTTGCAATGGCAACCATCATTTATTATGATTAATATGCTAATTATGATCAAAATCATCATAATGAGCATCATGGTTGCCATGGCAACCATCATTTATTATGACTAATATGTTAAGGGGGTCCTCTACTAAAATTTTCACTTAGACTTCGAAATTTTTGAATTTTCAAAGACAGTCAATATATGTACTTTCAACCTTCCTCTATGGCCTCAGAAATTTTCAGTGCGCATAGAATACTACAACACACTAAAAAAAAGCAAATTCCTGAACCTTTGGCTATTTTCTACCTTAGCAACGCCCTTAGCAACAGCTGTTTTGTTTGAAAACTCCGCCTGAAAGCCATTCTTTTTATCCAATGAGAACGATTTTTTGTATACTATATGAAGTAGTCATTCTGCTTTTCTAACACACCCGCTGAAAGGTCTTTTAACGATCTGAAGGCGTCTCTTGAGCTAAATAAACTCATTGTGTTGTTCTCGTGTTCTAAACTCTCAAGCGTTCGTCAAGCGTAATTTGCGTTATTTGCATAAAACTCGATATTATATATTCATATATTCACGATGCCAAGGGAAGGTTCAAGAGTAAGGAAACGGAAATTTCATGGCAATAGATTCATGGACTCTGTAAAGAAAGCGCGTCTTGAGAATGATTCTGTTGTGCCATCAACTTCAATTAATGAAGGCAATTCGTCTCCAAATATTTCTGCTTCCGCTCGTAAGATTGGCAATCCATGTCCTCGAAATGCTCCCCCAGTTACAGCTACCGTGACAGGGTATCGATTTATTGATATGGAGATCCTGAACTATGTTTTTCAGCAAATGATTTGCAGTGAATGTGGTTCATCGTGTTGTCTTGTTTTAGAAGAAGACCCACGTGAACGAAAAGGCAGTGCGTCTCATCTTCGTGTACGTTGCCAAACGTGTGGTTGGGTGTATACCTTTTATACATCTAAAAAAGTTCAACACTCGTTTGATATCAACAAGCGATTTGTGTATGCTATGCGAAGTATGGGACAAGGACACTCATCAATGAAACGTTTCTGTGGCTTGATGAACATGCCACCTCCAGTCCATTCAAAAGCTTACAGCGCCAGTAATGCTGCACTTACAAAAGCAGCAAAGACTGTTGCCACAAAAAGCATGAAAGATGCAGCCAGGGAATTACACGATAGTGAAGATGGTGATAAAATAGTAAAATGTGGTGTCTCTTGTGATGGTACATGGCAAAGACGTGGTCACTCATCATTAAATGGTTGTGTCACAACCTTATCTATTGATACAGGTAAATGTCTGGATGTGGAAGTCCTCACCAAAGTTTGTCATGGTTGCCAGAAAATTGAAAAAGAGTGTGATGATATAAAGAAGGCAGAACTTCTGGAGAAGCACAACAGTAAGTGCAAAGTGAATTATCAGGGGTCTGCACCATCAATGGAAACTGAAGGCATCAAAAGAATATTTGGAAGAAGTGAGGAAACCCGCAAACTCCAGTACACAGAGTACTATGGTGATGGTGATAGCAAGGCATATAATGAGGTGGAAAATTGTTACAAGGATGCTCATGTAGAGAAGAAGGAATGTGTTGGTCACGTTCAAAAGCGTGTTGGCACTAACCTAAGAAACCTGAAGAAGGCAAACAAAGGGATTGGAGGAAAGGGAAAGTTAACCAATGCCAAAATTGACAAACTACAAAACTACTATGGGATTGCTATAAGAAGCAATTCAGGAGATTTAGCTGCAATGAAAGCTGCAGTTCATGCAAGCCTATTCCACTGTGCTTCTTCGGAGAAACGAAACCTTCACATATATTGTCCAGATGGTCCAGATAGTTGGTGCCGCTACAAACAAGATAAAGCGAACAATACAAAGCTGTACAAACCAGGTGAAGGTCTTCCTGATGATATTATTGCATTGCTCAAACCTATTTATGCCAGGCTTAGCAATGATGAACTATTGAGCAAGTGCTTAGATGGAAAAACCCAAAACCAGAATGAGTCACTAAATGGCATGATTTGGAACCGGTTGCCGAAAACCATTTTTGTTGGAGCGGATGTCCTGAATTTTGGAACATATGATGCTGTAGCTCATTTCAATCTTGGCAATAAAGCAGCTGTGAACATTTTTGAAGAGTTGGAGTTAGTTCCAGGACATTTCTTTGAAGAAGGCATTGAAAAAGCTGATCGTTTGCGAGTAAGGAAGGCTGAACATAGGAACACTCCTGAAGTAAAGAAGCGACGGAAAATCCTCCGCGGGCAGAAAAAGAAGAAAGAAGATAAAAATAAAGAAAAAGAGGGCACCACTTATGAAGCAGGAGCTTTCTAATGTGGTAACTATTGTACAGTAGCAATAAAATAGCAATAGAGCCTTGTTATTTAGACCTGTTTGTGTTATGAACATAATATTACACTTTAAATGCATTTTTCTCAACATGCCGAAAATCTGCAATTTCCGATATTGTATGCAAGATATCTGAAGAAGTATTGGAGCTATCCTGCTGAAATTTTCAGGATAGCCTCAGTATGAGTAGCTCTAGGAGATGAACTAAAGAAATTAAATTCTGATGTATAGATATCAAGTGGTATCTAATTCATTGGAATGTATTGTAACCTTTTCAATTGTTTTGCCCGTAAAACTGCTAAAACCCCACCAACCTGAAAGGTTTTAGTTCAACTCCTAGACCATGTTATTTTTGAGTAAATAAAAGTTATTTCATCATTTTATGGCTAATAGTTGTGTAGTTATCATGTTTGCAATATGGCATCCATTTTGCTATTAGGCGTGGCATTTCCTGGTAACCGAGGCAACACAACTTTGCAACTGTATGTACTTTTTGTCAGTGACCATAGCCTAACAACATACTAAGGTATCAGTTTGGTACTATGAATAGGAAGGTTAAAAATTTTTTTGGTAGAGGACCCCCTTAATTATGATCAAGATCATCATAATGATCATAATGGTTGCCATGGTAACCATCATTTAGTATGATTAATATGCTAATTATGATCAAGATCATCATAATGATCTTTATGGTTGCTATGACAACCATCATCTATTATGAGTAATATGATAATTATGATCAAAATCATCCTAATGGGCATCATGGTTGCTATGGCAACCACCATTTATTATGAGTAATATGATAATTAGATAATTATGGTCAAGATCATCATAATGTTCATCATCGTTGCCATGGTAACCATCATTTATTATGATTAATATGCTAATTATGATCAAGATCATCATAATGATCATCGTAGTTGCCATAGCAACCATCATTTATTATGATTAATATGCTAATTATGATCAAAATCATCAAAATGAGCATCATAGTTGCTATAGCAACCATCATTTATTATAATTAATATGCTAATTATGATCAAGATCATCATTATGATCATCATAGTTGCCATGGCAACCATCATTTATTATGATTAATATGCTAATTATGATCAAAATCATCATAATGAGCATCATGGTTGCCATAGCAACCATCATTTATTATGACTAATATGTTAATTATGATCCAGATCATCATAATGATCATCATTGTTGCCCTGGTAACCATCATTTATTATGATTAATATGCTAATTATGATCAAAATCATCATAATGAGCATTATGGTTGCTATGACAACCATCATCTATTATGAGTAATATGATAATTATGATCAAAATCATCCTAATGGGCATCATGGTTGCTATGGCAACCACCATTTATTATGAGTAATATGATAATTAGATAATTATGGTCAAGATCATCATAATGTTCATCATCGTTGCCATGGTAACCATCATTTATTATGATTAATATGCCATATTTAGTCAAAGACATCATAATGAGCATCATGGTTGCCATGGTAACTAACATTTATTATGATTAATATGCTAATTATGAATAAAATCATAAAAATGAGCATCATAGTTGCCATAGCAACCATCATTTATTATAATTAATATTCTAATTATGATCAAGATCATCATATTGATCATGATAGTTGCCATTGCAACCATCATTTATTGATTAATATGCTGATTATGATCAAGATCATCTTAGTGATCATCATAGTTGCCATGGCAACCATAATTTATTATGATCAATATGGTAATAATGATCAAAATCATCATAATGATCATCATGGTTGCCATGGCAACCATCATTTTTTATGATTAATATGCTAATTATGATCAAGATCATCATAATGATCATAATGGTTGCCATGGTAACCATAATTTATTATGAATAATATGCTAATTATGATCAAGATCATCATAATGATCATCATGGTTGCTATGACAACCATCATCTATTATGAGTAACATGATAATTATGATCAAGATCATCATAATGTTCAAGATGGTTGCCATGGTAACCATCATTTATTATGATTAATATGCTATATATGATCAAAATCAACATAATCAGCATCATGGTTGCCATGGCATCCATCATTTATTATGATTAATATGCTAATTTTGATCAAGATCATCAGAATGATAATTATAGTTGCCATGGCAACCATCATTTATTATGATTAATATCCTAATTATTATCAAGATTATCATAATTGTCATTATAGTTGCCATGGCAACCATCATTTATTATTATTAATATGCTAATTATGATGAAGATCATCATAATGATCATTATAGTTGCCATAGCAACCATCATTTAATATGATTAATATGCTAATTATGGTCAAAATCATCATAATGATCATCATGGTTGCCATGGCAACCATCATTTATCAAGAATAATATGCTAATTATGATCAAGATCATCATAATGATCATCATAGTTGCAATGGCAACTATCATTTATTATGATTAATATGCTAATTATGATCAAAATCATCCTAATGAGCATCATGGTTGCTATGGCAACCATCATCTATTATGAGTAATATGATAATTATGATCAAGATCATCATAATGATCATGATAGTTGACATAGTAACCATTATTTATTATGATTAATATGCTATATATGATTAAAATCAACATAATAAGCATCATGGTTGCCATGGCATCCATCATTTATTATGATTAATATGCTAATTATGGTCAAAATCATCATAATGATCATCATGGTTCCCATGGCAAGCATCATTTATTATGATTAATATGTTAATTATGATCAAGATCATCATAATGATCATCATAGTTGCCATGGCAACCATCATTTATTGTGATTAATATGCTAATTATGATCACAATTATCATAATGATCATTATAGTTGGCATGGCAACCATCATTTATTATGATTAATATGCTAATAATGATCAAAATCATCATAATGAGCATCATGGTTGCCATGGCAACCATCATTTTTTATGATTAATATCCTAATTATTATTAAGATCATCATAATGATCATTATAGTTGCAATGGCAACCATTTTTTTTTATGATTGATATGCTATTTATGATCAAAATCATAAAAATGAGCATCATAGTTGCCATAGCAACCATCATTTATTATAATCAATATTTTATATATGATCAAGATCATCATAATGATCATAATGGTTGCCTTGGTAACCATAATTTATTATGAATAATATGCTAATTATGATCAAGATCATCATAATGATCATCATATTGCTATGACAACCATCATCTATTATGAGTAATATGATAATTATGATCAAGATCATCATAATGTTCAAGATGGTTGCCATGGTAACCATCATTTATTATGATTAATATGCTATATATGATCAAAATCAACATAATCAGCATCATGGTTGCCATGGCATCCATCATTTATTATGATTAATATGCTAATTTTGATCAAGATCATCATAATGATTATTATAGTTGCCATGGCAACCGTCACATATATTATGATTAATATGCTAATTATGATTAAAATCATCAAAATGAGCATCATAGTTGACATAGCAACCATCATTTATTATAATAATATGCTAATTATGATCAAGATCATCATAATGATCATCATAGTTGCCATAGCAACTATCATTTATTATGATTAATATGCTAATTATGATCAAAATCATCAAAATGAGCATCATAGTTGCTATAGCAACCATCATTTATTATAATTAATTTGATAATTATGATCAAGATCATCATAATGATCATCATAGTTGCAATGGCAACCATCATTTATTATGATTAATATGCTAATTATGATCAAAATCATCATAATGAGCATCATGGTTGCCAAGGCAACCATCATTTATTATGACTAATATGTTAATTATGATCAATATCATCATAATGATCATAATGGTTGCCATGGTAACCATCATTTATTATGATTAATATGCTAATTATGATCAAGATCATCATAATGATCATCATGGTTGCTATGACAATTATCATCTATTATGAGTAATATGATAATTATGATCAAAATCATCCTAATGGGCATCATGGTTGCTATAACAACCACCATTTATTCTGAGTAATATGATAATTAGATAATTATGGTCAAGATCATCATAATGTTCATTATGGTTGCCATGGTAACCATCATTTATTATGATTAATATGCTATATTTGGTCAAAGACATCATAATGAGCATCATGGTTGCCATGGCAACTAACATTTATTATGATTAATATGCTAATTATGATTAAAATCATAAAAATGAGCATCATAGTTGCCATAGCAACCATCATTTATTATAATTAATATGCTAATTATGATCAAGATCATCATTATGATCATCATAGTTGCAATGGCAACCATCATTTATTATGATTAATATGCTAATTATGATCAAAATCATCATAATGAGCATCATGGTTGCCATGGCAACCATCATTTATTATGACTAATATGTTAATTATGATCAAGATCATCATAATGATCATAATGGTTGCCATGGTAACCATCATTTAGTATGATTAATATGCTAATTATGATCAAGATCATCATAATGATCTTTATGGTTGCTATGACAACCATCATCTATTATGAGTAATATGATAATTATGATCAAAATCATCCTAATGGGCATCATGGTTGCTATGGCAACCACCATTTATTATGAGTAATATGATAATTAGATAATTATGGTCAAGATCATCATAATGTTCATCATCGTTGCCATGGTAACCATCATTTATTATGATTAATATGCTAATTATGATCAAGATCATCATAATGATCATCGTAGTTGCCATAGCAACCATCATTTATTATGATTAATATGCTAATTATGATCAAAATCATCAAAATGAGCATCATAGTTGCTATAGCAACCATCATTTATTATAATTAATATGCTAATTATGATCAAGATCATCATTATGATCATCATAGTTGCCATGGCAACCATCATTTATTATGATTAATATGCTAATTATGATCAAAATCATCATAATGAGCATCATGGTTGCCATGGCAACCATCATTTATTATGACTAATATGTTAATTATGATCAAGATCATCATAATGATCATAATGGTTGCCATGGTAACCATCATTTATTATGATTAATATGCTAATTATGATCAAGATCATCATAATGATCTTTATGGTTGCTATGACAACCATCATCTATTATGAGTAATATGATAATTATGATCAAAATCATCCTAATGGGCATCATGGTTGCTATGGCAACCACCATTTATTATGAGTAATATGATAATTAGATAATTATGGTCAAGATCATCATAATGTTCATCATCGTTGCCATGGTAACCATCATTTATTATGATTAATATGCCATATTTAGTCAAAGACATCATAATGAGCATCATGGTTGCCATGGTAACTAACATTTATTATGATTAATATGCTAATTATGAATAAAATCATAAAAAAGCATCATAGTTGCCATAGCAACCATCATTTATTATAATTAATATTCTAATTATGATCAAGATCATCATATTGATCATGATAGTTGCCATTGCAACCATCATTTATTATGATTAATATGCTGATTATGATCAAGATCATCTTAGTGATCATCATAGTTGCCATGGCAACCATAATTTATTATGATCAATATGGTAATAATGATCAAAATCATCATAATGATCATCATGGTTGCCATGGCAACCATCATTTTTTATGATTAATATGCTAATTATGATCAAGATCATCATAATGATCATAATGGTTGCCATGGTAACCATAATTTATTATGAATAATATGCTAATTATGATCAAGATCATCATAATGATCATCATGGTTGCTATGACAACCATCATCTATTATGAGTAACATGATAATTATGATCAAGATCATCATAATGTTCAAGATGGTTGCCATGGTAACCATCATTTATTATGATTAATATGCTATATATGATCAAAATCAACATAATCAGCATCATGGTTGCCATGGCATCCATCATTTATTATGATTAATATGCTAATTTTGATCAAGATCATCAGAATGATAATTATAGTTGCCATGGCAACCATCATTTATTATGATTAATATCCTAATTATTATCAAGATTATCATAATTGTCATTATAGTTGCCATGGCAACCATCATTTATTATTATTAATATGCTAATTATGATGAAGATCATCATAATGATCATTATAGTTGCCATAGCAACCATCATTTAATATGATTAATATGCTAATTATGGTCAAAATCATCATAATGATCATCATGGTTGCCATGGCAACCATCATTTATCAAGAATAATATGCTAATTATGATCAAGATCATCATAATGATCAATCATAGTTGCAATGGCAACTATCATTTATTATGATTAATATGCTAATTATGATCAAAATCATCCTAATGAGCATCATGGTTGCTATGGCAACCATCATCTATTATGAGTAATATGATAATTATGATCAAGATCATCATAATGATCATGATAGTTGACATAGTAACCATTATTTATTATGATTAATATGCTATATATGATTAAAATCAACATAATAAGCATCATGGTTGCCATGGCATCCATCATTTATTATGATTAATATGCTAATTATGGTCAAAATCATCATAATGATCATCATAGTTCCCATGGCAACCATCATTTATTATGATTAATATGCTAATTATGATCAAGATCATGATAATGATCATCATAGTTGCCATGGCAACCATCATTTATTGTGAATAATATGCTAATTATGGTCACAATTATCATAATGATCATTATAGTTGGCATGGCAACCATCATTTATTATGATTAATATGCTAATAATGATCAAAATCATCATAATGAGCATCATGGTTGCCATGGCAACCATCATTTTTATGATTAATATCCTAATTATTATTAAGATCATCATAATGATCATTATAGTTGCAATGGCAACCATTTTTTTTTATGATTGATATGCTATTTATGATCAAAATCATAAAAATGAGCATCATAGTTGCCATAGCAACCATCATTTATTATAATCAATATTTTATATATGATCAAGATCATCATAATGATCATAATGGTTGCCTTGGTAACCATAATTTATTATGAATAATATGCTAATTATGATCAAGATCATCATAATGATCATCATATTGCTATGACAACCATCATCTATTATGAGTAATATGATAATTATGATCAAGATCATCATAATGATCATCATGGTTGCCATGGTAACCATCATTTATTATGATTAATATGCTATTTATGATCAAAATCATTAAAATGAGCATCATGATTGTCATGGCATCCATCATTTATTATGATTAATATGCTAATTATGATCAAGATCATCATAATGATCATCATAGTTGCCATGGCAACCGTCACATATATTATGATTAATATGCTAATTATGATTAAAATCATCAAAATGAGCATCATAGTTGACATAGCAACCATCATTTATTTATGAATAATATGCTAATTATGATCAAGATCATCATAATGATCATCATAGTTGCCATAGCAACTATCATTTATTATGATTAATATGCTAATTATGATCAAAATCATCAAAATGAGCATCATAGTTGCTATGGCAACCATCATTTATTATAATTAATTGATAATTATGATCAAGATCATCATAATGATCATCATAGTTGCAATGGCAACCATCATTTATTATGATTAATATGCTAATTATGATCAAAATCATCATAATGAGCATCATGGTTGCCATGGCAACCATCATTTATTATGACTAATATGTTAATTATGATCAATATCATCATAATGATCATAATGGTTGCCATGGTAACCATCATTTATTATGATTAATATGCTAATTATGATCAAGATCATCATAATGATCATCATGGTTGCTATGACAATTATCATCTATTATGAGTAATATGATAATTATGATCAAAATCATCCTAATGGGCATCATGGTTGCTATAACAACCACCATTTATTCTGAGTAATATGATAATTAGATAATTATGGTCAAGATCATCATAATGTTCATTATGGTTGCCATGGTAACCATCATTTATTATGATTAATATGCTATATTTGGTCAAAGACATCATAATGAGCATCATGGTTGCCATGGCAACTAACATTTATTATGATTAATATGCTAATTATGATTAAAATCATAAAAATGAGCATCATAGTTGCCATAGCAACCATCATTTATTATAATTAATATTCTAATTATGATCAAGACCATCATATTGATCATGATAGTTGCCATTGCAACCATCATTTATTATGATTAATATGCTGATTATGATCAAGATCATCCTAGTGATCATCATAGTTGCCATGGCAACCATCATTTTTTATGATCAATATGGTAATAATGATCAAAATCATCATAATGATCATCATGGTTGCCATAGCAACCATTATTTGTTATAATTAATATGCTTTTTATGATCAAAATCATCCTAATGAGCATCATGGTTGCTATAGCAACCATCATCTATTATGAGTAATATGATAATTATGATCAAGATCATCATAATGTTCATGATGGTTGCCATGGTAACCATCACTTATTATGATTAATATGCTATATATGATCAAAATCAACATAATGAGCATCATGGTTGCCATGGCATCCATCATTTATTATGATTAATATGCTAATTTTGATGAAGATCATCATAATGATCATCATAGTTTTTATAGCAACCATCATTTATTATGATTAATATGCTAATTATGGTCAAAATCATCATAATGATCATCATGGTTGCCATTTCAACCATCATTTATTAAGAATATTATTCTAATTATGATCAAGATCATCATAATGATCATCATAGTTTTCATAGCAACCATCATTTATTATGATTATTACGCTAATTATGATCAAAATCATCCTAATGGGCATCATGGTTGCTATGGCAACCACCATTTATTATGAGTAATATGATATATTTGGTCAAAATCATCATAATGAACATCATGGTTGCTATGGCAACTAACATTTATTATGATTAATATGCTAATTATGATAAAAATCATAAAAATGAGCATCATAGTTGCCATAGCAACCATCATTTATTATAATTAATATTCTAATTATGATCAAGATCATCATAATGATCATGATAGTTGCCATTGCAACCATCATTTATTATGATTAATATGCTAATTATGATCAAGATCATCATAGTGATCATCATAGTTGCCATGGCAACCATCATTTATTATGATCAATATGGTAATAATGATCAAAATCATCATAATGAGCATCATGGTTGCCATGGCAACCATCATTTATTATGAATAATATGTTAATTATGATCAAGATCATCATAATGATCATAATGGTTGCCATGGTAACCTTCATTTATTATTAATATGCTAATTATGATCAAAATCCTCCTAATGGGCATCATGGTTGATATGGTAACCACCATTTATTATGAGTAATATGATAATTAGATAATTATGATCAAGATCATCATAATGATCATCATGGTTGTCATGGTAACCATCATTTATTATGATTAATATGCCAATTATCGTCAAAATCATCATAATGATCATCATGGTTGCCATGGCAACCATTTTTTATTATAAGTAATATGCTAATTATGATCAAGATCATAATAATGATCATCATGGTTGCCATGGTAATTATAATTTATTATGACTAATATGCTAATTATGATCAAGATCATCATAATGATCATCATAGTTTCTATAGCAACCATCATTTATTATGATTAATATGCTAATTATGGTCAAAATTATCATAATGATCATCATGGTTGCCATTTCAACCATCATTTATTAAGAATATTATTGTAATTATGATCAAGATCATCATAATGATCATCATAGTTGCCATGGCAACCATCATTTATTAAGATTATTACGCTAATTATGATCAAAATCATCCTAATGGGCATCATTGTTGCTATGGCAACCACCATTTATTATGAGTAATATGATATATTTGGTCAAAATCATCATAATGAGCATCATGGTTGCCATGGCAACTAACATTTATTATGATTAATATGCTAATTATGATCAAAATCATCATAATGATCATCATAGTTGCCATAGCAACCATAATTTATTATTATAATTATGCTAATTATGATCAGAATCATCATAATGAGCATGATTTTAGCTATGGTAACCATCATTTATTATGATTAATCTGCTAATTAGGATCAAGGTCATCATAATGATCATCATAGTTGCCATGGCAACCATAATTTATAATGAATAATATGCTAATTATGATCAAAATCATCATAATGAGCATCATGGATGCCATGGCAACCATCATTTATTATGATTAATAGGCTAATTATGATCAAGATCATCATAATGATCATCATCGTTGCTATGGTAACCATCACTTATTATGATTAATATGCTAATTATGATCAAAATCATCATAATGAGCATCATGATTGCCATATTAACCATCATTTACTATGAATAATATGCTAATTATGATCAAGATCATCATAATGATCATCATAGTTGCCATGGCAACCATCATTTATTATAATTATTATGCTAATTATTATCAATATCATCATAATGATCATCATGGTTGCCATTGTAACCATCATTTATTATGATTAATATGCTAATTATGATCAAAATTATCATAATGAGCATCATGGTTGCATTGGCAACCATCATTTATTATGATTAATATTCTAATTATGATCAAAATCACCATGATGAGCATCATGGTTGCCATGGCAACCATCATTTATCATGACTAATATGCTAATTATGATCAAGATCATGTTAATGATCATCATGGTTGCCATGGTAACCATCATTTATAATGATTAATATGCTAAATATGATCAAAATCATCATAATGAGCATCATATTTGCCATAGCAACCATCATTTTTTAAGATTATTATGCTAATTATGATCAAGGTCATCATAATGATCATCATAGTTGCCATTACAACCATAATTTATAATGATTAATATGCTAATTATGATCAAGATAATCATAATGATCATTATGGTTGCCATAGTAACCATCATTTATAATGATTAATATGCTAACTATGATTAAAATCATCATAATGAGCATCATATTTGCCATAGCAACCATCATTTATTATGATTATTATGCTAATTATGGTCAAAATCATCATAATGATCATCATCGTTGCCATGGCAACTATAATTTATTATGATTAATACGCTAATTATGATCAAAGTCATCATAATAAGCATCATAGTTACCATGGCAACCATCATTTATTTTGATTAATATGCTAATTATGATCAAACTCATTATATTGAGCATCATGGTTTCCATGGCAACCATCATTTATTATTATTAATATGCTATATATGATCAGGATCATCATAATGATCATCATAGTTGCCATGGCAACCATCATTTATTGTGATTAATATGCTAATTATGGTCAAGATTATCATAATGATCATCATAGTTGCCATGGTAACCTTCATTTTTATGACTAATAAGCTAAATATGGTCAAAATCATCATAATGATCATCATTGTTGCAATGGCAACCATCATTTGTTATAATTAATATGCTAAATATGATCATGATCATCATAATGATAATCATTGTTGCCATAGCATTTTATTATTATTATTATGCTGATTATGATCATGATCATCATAATGATCATCATGGTTGCCATTGCAAATATTATTTATAATGAATAATATGCTAATTATGATCAGGATCATCATAATGATCATCATAGTTGCCATGGTAACCATAATTTATTATGATTATTATGCTAATTATGATCAAGATAATCATAATGATCAACATAGTTGCCGTAGCAACGAACATTTATAATGAATAATATGCCAATTATGTTCATGATCATCATAATGATCATCATGGTTACCATGGCAACTATCATTTATTTTGATTTTTGTGCTAATTATGATCATGATCATCTTAATGATCATCAGGTTGCCATAGCAACGATAATTTATTATGATTAATGTACTTATTTTGATCATGGTCATCATAATGATCATCATGGTTGCCATAACAACCATAATTTACTATGATTTTTATGCTAATTAGGATCATGATCATCATAGTGATCATCATTGTTGCCATAGTAACTATTTTTTAGTATGATTAACATGCTAATTATGATCAAGATCATCATCATGATCATCATGCTTGCCATGGCAACCATCATTTATTAATGATATACTAATTATGATCATGATCATCATAATGATCATCATAGTTGATATGGTAAGCATAATTTAATAGGAATAATATGCTCATTATGATCAAGATCATCATAATGATCATCTTGGTTTCCATGGCAACCATCATTAAATATTAATACGCTATTTATGATAATGATCATCATAATGATCATCATGGTTGCCATGGAAACCATCATTTATTATAATTAATATGCTAAATTTGATCAAAATTATCATAATGAGCATCATTGTTGCCATGGCAACCATGATGCTTATTATGACGATTTTGATCATAATTAGCATATTAATCATAATAAATTATGGTTACAATGGCAACCATGATGATCATTATGATAATTTTGATCATAATTAGCACATTAATCATAATAAATTATGGTTGCTATGGCAACTATGATGATCATTATGATGATCTTGATCATAATTAGCATATTAATTATAATAAATAATGGTTGCCATCGCAACCATGATGATCATTATGATGATTTTGACCATAATTAGCATATTAATCATAATAAATTATGGTTGCCATGGCAAATATGATGATCATTATGATAATCTTGATCATAATTAGCATATTAATCAGAATAAATAATGGTTGCCATGGCAACCATGATGATCATCATGTTGATTTTGATCATAATTAGCATATTAATCATAATAAATTATGGTTGCCATGGCAACCATGATGATCATTATGATGATTTTGATCATTATTGGCATATTAATCATAATAAATGATGGTTGCCATGGCAACCATGATGCTCATTATGATAATTTTGATCATAATTAGCATATTAATCATAATAAATGATGGTTGCTATGGCAACTTTGATGATCATTATGATGATCTTGATCATAATTAGCATTTTAATCATAATAAATGATGGTTGCCATTGCAACCATGATGATTAATATGATGATTTTGACCATAATTAGCATATTAATCATAATAAATGATGGTTGCCATTGCAACTATGATGATCATTATGATGATCTTGATCATAATTACCATATTCATCATAATAAATGATGGTTGCTATGGCAACAATGATGCTCATTATGATGATTTTGATCATAATTAGCATATTAATCATAATAAATTAGTGTTGCCATTGCAACAATGATGATCATCGTAATTATCGCTACTCTGGTTTTAGTAAATGAAAGTAATCACCACACAATGATTAACTTTCACGACCCAACGTTTCGACACTCCGGTCTAGTGTCTTCATCAGGGGTGATCTGATGTTGAAACTCGGTTCCTTATATACTCTCAAAATGACGTCATCTATTAATCAGATGTAAATACTCTTGTGGCAAATAGCTTCTGTCATCCCTATTAAAGGAACAAAGACTCGCATTAATATGCCAGGCTTCCAAACAACGCCTTTGTCCATAACGATCATTAGTGGTAATGACTTTTGAATCGTTCCACCCAATGTTATTGTTAGTTTGACACACGTGTTCCGCCAAGGCTGATTTTGAACTGTTTAAGTTCGATACGGCCTTTTGATGTTCTTTTAAACGTGTGCCGAACTGGCGTTTTGTTTGACCTAGATATTCTTTCTCGCAATCACCACGTGGTATAGAGTATACAGCATGAGTTTTCTGTTTAGTCGCTACGCGATCCTTGGGTTTCGCGAAAATATGTCCCAATGTCTGAAAGGGTTTTAAGGCAACTCTTATACCACAATTATTCAGGATCCTCCTGATTGGTTCTGCAATTCCCTGAATGTATGGAACTATAGCAAAACCTGTTTTTGAGGAATCACCCTCTGAGGAATTGCATCTAGTCGAGACAGGGGATTTAGACAATCATTTAAAAAGTTTCGAGGATAATTGTTCTCTCTCAGTACACTGAGGACAGAATCACGCTCGTTGTCCCTAGCAACGCGATTGGATGGTAACGATTCAGCTCTTTGAAACAAAGTTTTTGCAACAGACTTTTTGGATGGTGTGAGTAGAAGGATAGATATTTGTCCGTATGTGTAGGTTTACGGTAAACGTCAGTTTCTAACTGCCCTTCGATATTTCTATGAACATAAGTATCCAAGAAAGCCAACTTTCCCTCACTCTCAAGCTCTACAGTGAATTGAATTGATGGCTCAATAGAATTCAAATGTTTCAACAAATTATCGATCTCATTTTTGTTAACCGCAGAGGCCACATCGTCAACATATCGTTTTCGAAGGCAACTATTACCAGCAAGTTTTTGGGACAGCGATGGGATCCCCGGTCTCGGCAGTAATTGCTAACCTAGTAATGGAAGATGTCGAGCAAAGAGCTTTAGCCTCTAGTCCGGTCAAACCTTTGTTTTGGAAACGATATGTTGACGATGTGGCCTCTGCGGTTAACAAAAATGAGATCGATAATTTGTTGAAACATTTGAATTCTATTGAGCCATCAATTCAATTCACTGTAGAGCGCGAGAGTGAGGGAAAGTTGGCTTTCTTGGATACTTATGTTCATAGAAATATCGAAGGGCAGTTAGAAACTGACGTTTACCGTAAACCTACACATACGGACAAATATCTATCCTTCTACTCACACCATCCAAAAAGTCTGTTGCAAAAAACTTTGTTTCAAAGAGCTGAATCGTTACCATCCAATCGCGTTGCTAGGGACAACGAGCGTGATTATGTCCTCAGTGTACTGAGAGAGAACAATTATCCTCGAAACTTTTTAAATGATTGTCTAAAATCCCTTGTCTCGACTAGATGCAATTCCTCAGAGGGTGAGTCCTCAAAAACAGGTTTTGCTATAGTTCCATACATTCAGGGAATTGCAGAACCAATCAGGAGGATCCTGAATAATTGTGGTATAAGAGTTGCCTTAAAACCCTTTCAGACATTGGGACATATTTTCGCGAAACCCAAGGATCGCGTAGCGACTAAACAGAAAACTCATGCTGTATACTCTATACCACGTGGTGATTGCGAGAAAGAATATCTAGGTCAAACAAAACGCCAGTTCGGCACACGTTTAAAAGAACATCAAAAGGCCGTATCGAACTTAAACAGTTCAAAATCAGCCTTGGCGGAACACGTGTGTCAAACTAACAATAACATTGGGTGGAACGATTCAAAAGTCATTACCACTAATGATCGTTATGGACAAAAGCGTTGTTTGGAAGCCTGGCATATTAATGCGAGTCTTTGTGCCCTTAATAGGGATGACGGAAGCTATTTGCCAAAAGAGTATTTACATCTGATTAATAGATGACGTCATTTTGAGAGTATATAAGGAACTGAGTTTCAACATCAGATCACCCCTGATGAAGACACTAGACCGGAGTGTCAAAACGTTTGGTCGTGAAAGTTAATCTTTGTGTGGTGATTACTTTCATTTACTAAAACCAGAGTAGCGATAATTACGATGGATTATATACCTGGTTGCCGTGAACTCATAAATGATGATCATAATGATGATTTTGATCATAATTAGCATATTCATCATATCAAATGATAGTTGCCATGGCAAAAATATTGATCATTATGATGATCTTGATCATAATTAGGATATTAATCATACTAAATTATGGTTGCCATGGCAACCATGATGCTCATTATGATGATTTTGATCATAATTAGCTTATTAATCATAATAAATTATGGTTACCATAGCAACCATGATGATCATTATGATGATCGTTATCATAATTAGCATATTAATCATAATAAATGATAGTTGCCATGGCAACCATAATGATCATTATGATGATTTTGAGCATAATTTGCAAATTAAACGTAATAAATTATGGTTGCCATGGCAACTATGATTATCATTATGATGATCTTTATCATAATTAGCATATTAATCGTAATAAGTGATGGTTGCCATAGCAACCATGATGCTTATTGTTTTGCAGGTATTGGCGGTTTTATCCGGAGCCAGAACAACTTCGGCTAACCAGGAGCGTTTACTTGTACTATACAATTTTGTGATGTTTATTATACACATATACACCTATTGTCAAACTAGATAGAAAATAAATTAAATATATGTATCAAAATTGTTATAGATACAAGAAATGGAGCTTGAAATACAAATATAATATACACGTTAAAATATAACTTACTTTATATTTACTCCTAGTTCCTTCGATGAAGTTCATTTGAATCTAACTTGGCGTGGTTGTTTTTTGGTTTATATTGGCGTAATTTACATAATTCAACAATACATGCATAATTTCTATAAGTCATTATTATTGTAATCTTGGGCAAAACACCCCCCTCCAGTTAGGAGGTAATGACTAACTTTTTTTTGTTGATTTCTTCTAAAATATTTTTTAGTAAATTTTATTGTCTAACTATAAGCTTAATTTATCATTGTATTTCTTATTTCGTGGCAATTAAACAAAGTTTATGAATTGGACGTTCATAACATCCTTTTGCCGTTTTAATTTGGACTTTTCTTACCAAGTTGGCTTTTCTAGAATAAGTATTAATAACGATTGCCATTTTCCATTGCATTCTTGGTGTTGAATCAAGTTCCAAAACCAAATCTCCGGACTTCAACTTTTCTCTTCCATGAAACCATTTATTTCTTGGCAATAAATTTTGCGCAAAATACTTCATCCAGGCTTTCCAAATTCGTGAATCTTCTTTTGACAAACGCGTAGTAGATTCCTTGGATTGACTTGGCTTTCTTCTTCTGGGATTGGTGGTGAATTATGTTGGCCAATAATAAGGTCATTGGGTGTAATTGGAGGATCATTAAATATATCTTCCGAGCTTGGGTATAACGGTTGACGATTGACCAGGTAAGTAATTTCCTTTAGGATGGTATTCCATTGCTCTTCAGTATGTGCTTGATTTTTACATGTCGCATTCATTGCATGAAGTATTCATTTGATCAGGCTTTCTACCACTCCATTTTGATGACTTGCTTTTGGGATGTTAAATTCCCATCTAAAATCACAACTAAATTCTTCTGCGAGAACCTTTTAGATTTTGGAAGTATCCCAATTGACGTAACTTCTTTAAGGTGAGCTTGGGAACGAATTTGTACCACGGTCAGACCAACAGACATTAGGATGTCCATGATTACAGGCAAATCTTCTAAATGCCATTAGAAATGTTTCAGTGCTTCTATCCGTCACAAGTTCCAAGTGTATGGCTCTCATTGTCATACACGTGAAAATTATTACTTGCGCTTCTTTACGTGTTTTACGATTCATCCTAATCTGAATTGGACCGAACATATCCATGGCTGTATTTGTAAACGCGGGTAATCCCATAGCTAAGCGAAGACTTGGGAGTTGTCCCTCTATCTGTTCCAGTGGATTGCTTCGTAATTTCTTGCACGTGATACATTTGTTCGTGAGTTTCTTTGCGGCATTCCGTATTCCAATTATCCAATACTTCTTTCGTGCTTCGTGTACAAGGCTTTTATATCCACAATGACATTTTTGTTCGTGTAAATGGCGTAATAGCAGAACAACTAGAGGATGATCGCGTGGAAGGACAATTGGTTTGCACATTTCTTGGGGAAGTGATCGAATATTCTCTAAACTCCCATGTGCACGCAATAAGCCTTCTTCATCGAACTTCGGCTTTAATTTTTGGATAGGGAATTTTCTAAAATCCACTTCTTGTTGACACCACTTAAACAACAGATTTTCTGCTACTTTCAGTTCATTCCAAGAAATAGGATTTGTTTCTTTGACTTTGTTTCGCAAAATGCGAATAAATCGGAGAACGTAGGCCATCGTTCTTCGTATTTTAGAAAATGATGAACAATTATCTAGTAATCGTTTGAATAAAACTTCGTTTAGGACTTCAACGGTATTACAACTTTCACTCGTTGTTTCTTCACTTTCTCTCAGTTCGCTCTTGAATTTACTCTTATATTCAGCGTCCGTTTCTTCGTTGCTTTCGCTTGGGTCTTGCCTTGAATTATCAATTACCTCGGAACTAATTAAGAATTGTGGACCAGTTATCCAATTATTCAATTCGTGTATGGAAATGCCTTTACTAAGAACGTCTGCAGGATTGTCTTTCGATTTAACATATCTGAAATTTCCCACATTTACACTTTCTTGAATTTCAGCCACTCTTACTGATACAAACGGTTTGAATTTCCTTGCCGGTGTCTTGATCCAAGACAGGACGGTTTGTGAATCAGTCCAGAGTACATAATTCCAATCTTTTCCATTAGCGAATTTCAACGCTTGAACACATGCTGTGTAAATACGGGTTAGAACTTGACATCCAAGTAATTCTAATCTTGGAATAGACTTTTTTCGAAGCGGAGCCACGAATGCCTTGACCATAATGGGAATAAAACTGTAACTACCGTCTTCACATTTCCATCTAAGGAAAATTACTGCTCGATACGCTAATTCTCATGCGTCGCAGAATCCGTGTATTTCGGGCTTGTCGACTGCATTATCTGGCTTGAGCTTTCGATTAAATTGTATATTAGGGGTTTCGTTCAATACTTGGAATTGTGGATCCATTTATTTTGAACAGCATCTGGTAGGTCTTCATCCCACGAAAAGCCTGATGCCCATAGATCTTGGAGATCCACTCTAAACTTTATGATCACAGGCAAGACCAGTCCGAGAGGATCCCAAAGTTGCGATACAAGGGATAGACATCTTCGTTTAGTGAATGTTTTTTCTGGTCTAATATCGAGCTCTTTCTTGAATGTGAATACATCAATTTCTTTATTCCACTTATGTCCGAGGAAGGTAGTGCATTTTTGCTTTGACTTGTCAACTTCCTTGTGATTAGAAGTCCACGATTTGACCTGGAAATTCCCCGTGTTTAGGATGGTGTCGATATCCGTAATAATGTTTTGGGTTTTTTCAGGAGTCGGGGCTGAGCCACCGATATCATCAACATAAACGTTGTCTTGCAGTTGTCTGGAGGCTTCGGATAAATCTTCTTGGCAGGCTTTAGCTAATACCTTAATAGATCCTGTAGCAATGTCCGGTGCTGGTTTGTCTCCAAAATTTAACCGTAGTAATTGAAAAATCTTAGGATCTTCGTCTTCATTTCGTCGAAAAAAGAATTGGTGGTATATCTGGTCTTCGCGATGTATCCTAATTTGATTAAACATCTTACGTAAGTCGCCGCAGTATCCAACATGGTCCCATCTCCACGCTATCAAGACATCTTGAATATTATTAATATAGTTTGGACCTTTTTCTAGATAATCGTTTAGGGATTTGTTGTCTGGACCTTTTGCGGAAGCGTCGAAAACTAAACGTATCTTAGTTGAACGTTCCGGTGTAAATACTGCCTGCATCGGGAGGTACCATTCAGTTTTGCTGTGGTCGACTTGATCAATCGGCACTTCAACGACGAAGGCTTGTTCTGCTAACTTCTGTACTTCTGTTTCGATTTCTCTGAAGCACTTTTTTTTTTAAATGTTTTCACGGATGAAAGCATTCTTCGATAGGCGATGTTGTAGTTGCTTTGACGTGGTGGTCCACTTTCTTTCCATGGCATCTTGACTTCAACTCGTCCATCGATTATCTTCGTTGAGTCTGCCAGGGACTTGATGAACTTATTCTCTTTCAACATTTCGTCCGTACATGTACACATTCTGGTAGGTTTTACACCAAGTAGATCCTGCGTAAGCAACTTCTTTATATCTTCTTCTGCACTTATGGTACCAACTTCGACTGAAACCGTTCTTGACACGTTGTCATTGTTTTCGCTGTCGACGACACCGAGAACATACCAACCAAAGCAATTTCGTTTAGCGATTGGTCCGCCCAGCTCACTTTGTTTAATATGAACGTCAAAAAAGGCTGCCGGGAAATCTGTACCAATTAGTAAATCGATCAATCCACCATTGAGGTGTAATTTATCAACGATACTCTCTAGATGAGGATAATTTTTTACCGCAGTTTTTGATATGGTCTTTGCGGCACTACAGGGTTTCTGAACGGTAAGAACATGCAAAGTTTTTATTATTTGATTATCATTAATCGGTGCCACAGATATTTCGATTTGTCGTGACTTTTCAGACTTTTGTTTACCTCTAGCTAAGTTCATAGTCATGTGAAGTTCGGGTCCTTCTAAACCAAGTTGTTTTACTGTAGCTTTCGACATCAAACTTACGTTAGATCCACTATCTATCATTGCCAAAATCTCAACAAATTCTCCATCTTTATTTCTTACTCTAATTTTTTGTACCGGACATATTCCTTTTATTTTGTTGTTCTCTTGAACATTGCCATTTTGTGTCTCTAGTGTAGATTTTGGTGACCTTTCTATATTAATTTTAGATGTCAATGGATTAAACTGTTGATTTAACTTCACGAATTCGGGATTTCTTCGATAATTGTGCAATGAATAATGATGAGGTTTAGTACATTGTTTGCATGTTGTTCCGTCTGCTTTTTTACACGTATTTGTGTGATGGGTCATTAAGCATTTTCGACAGCGATTATTCTACTTAACAACTTACCATCGTTCATCAACGCTTAAATTTTGATAAACAGGACATTCCGAGAGGTAATGGTAGCTTTGACAATTTAATGGGCATGACTCCTCTTCAGTCTTTTTAGTTTTCGCATTGTTACTATTTTCGGAGTTATTTTTATGAGCACTTTCAATTTTCTTATTATAGGAACTGTTAACAGCGTTAATTTTTGTTGGTTTATGACTAATAGATTGATTACCACTATCATTAGCAATAAACCGCTTTCCTCTCGATCTTAAATTTGCTTCTCTATATAACCATTCAATAAGATTTGTTATATTTTCTTCTTTGTCTTCCCGAATCATATCACGACCGAAGTCAGCGTTATCTTTTGACTCTAATTTGGACAGAAATTGTGACATAATAAATGGAGCTTCGTTTGAATCTGATACCGTGCATCCGTTTTCTTCCATGTCATTTGCAAAGCTCATAAATTTAACGTGAAAGTGAGGCTGAATCGCATTTTACTTGCTTATAGGAAATTATTTCGTTTAATAAATCATCTATAAGTTTTCTTTTGTCTGCAAATTCTTTATCCAGAATTTCAAATGCTTTTTCTACCGATTTGCAATATTTTACTTGGTCGGTCCAAAAAAAATATTTTGGTAAAGCTTTGCGAAATCTCTGTAATTGCTCTTCTTCGTCTTGTCTACATTTTTCCATCCAATGTTTAAATTCATGTTTCCATGTCAAATAAGATTTTCGTTTGCCGTCCCATACCGGGACTGAGAGTTTTTCTAAAGAATTTTTTTTATCGATTTTTGTTGAAGTAAGCGCCTCTGCCATTTTGGTTACAGCGAATGTCAAAGTCTCAATACTGTCTGACCACAGTTATTAGAATATACATGGTTTGGAGCCTAGATGGAAGTACAATACAAGTCATTATGTATGTTATTGTCCAAGTTTATGCAAAAAATGGTTCCTTATCCGTCACATGTCTATTTTATTTTAGCCCAACCAACCAATAGCAATGGCTTCGCTTAGCTCTTCAACCGCGACTTGAACAACATGTTAATTCAGACCTTACTATTGGTTCATTTGTTCAAAATAAAAATAGACACGTGAGAAATAAGGAACAACTTTTTGCATAAATGTTCCCCGAAATAGATAATGAGTTGTATTGTACTTTTATGTAGTTTCCAAACCATGTATATTCTATTAACTGTGGTTTGACTTATATGCTGACTTATTTAAAGAGCACCTCTTTTGATATTCAGCGAAACTTTTAGTACAATTTAAATAGTTAGTCTTTATTTGAGAACCAATTTTCTTATTACTTTCGAGTATATTTTCCGCTTCACCGGAATCGCTAACTTTGCCTTCTACTATTTTATCAATAATTACTTCTTGTTGTTGTCTCACGAGTCTATATTTCGTTTCAATTCGTTTGTACACATTTTCTAACGTTGAAAATTCCGCTTCCACTTTGTAAAGTACTTGAAATTCTTCAAATAATTGAAATAGGGAATTAACCATATTGTCCCGCTTTGCTGATAACAACGACACGTCTATCTTAGGCGGCATTTCTTTACTTAATCCGTTAATATCCTTGTTTATCGTTTATGTAAATTGTGTGATTGAATGCTTGTAAGTGAAATGTGTAATTATGCATTCCTTCAAATTGTTAGAACTTTACTTGGTTCACCATACTTTTGATCTTCTACAGTACTTTTGTACGTATATTAATAAACCGATTTTCTCCTACCTTCATTAATAGTTCCTCAGTATGTAGGAAAAATGTTTTCGATATTACTGCTAGGAGACGGCTTTCAATCAGTCCAGATAATCTTTACGTCTGAGGCTGTGTTCCAGATATAGTTTATCTTACGATTTCGTGAGCTTGACTCTCTAGCAGTATTCCGTTCTTCTTCTTTTGTTTCCGTACTTCCTTACTTCAGATTACTTCTCCAGATATAAATTTGACGGTTTTGCGCGTATTGGCGGTTTTATCCGGAGCCAGAACAACTTCGGCTAACCAGGAGCGTTTACTTGTACTATACGATTTCGTGATGTTTATTATACACATATACACATATAGTCAAACTAAATAGTAAATAAATTACATAAAAGTATCAAAATTGTTATAGATACAAGAAATTGAGATTGAAATACAAATATAATATACACGTTAAAATATAACTTACTTTATAGTTACTTTTAGTTCCTTTGATGAAGTTCATTTGAATCTAACTAGGCGTGGTTGTTTTTTGGTTTATATGGGCGTAATTTTTATAATTCAACAATACATGCATAATTTCTATAAGTCATTATTATTGTAATCTTGGGGAAACACTCATTAGAATGATCTTGATCATAATTAGCATATTAGTCATCATAAATTGTGGTTGCCATGGCAACCATGATGCTCATTATGATGATCTTGATCATAATTAGCATATTAATCATAATAAATGATGGCTACCATGGCAACCATGATGATCATTATGATGATCTTGATAATAATTAGCATATTAATCTTAAAAAATGATGGTTGCCATAGCAACTATGATGATCATTATGATGATCTTGATCATAATTAGCATATTAATCATAATAAATGATAATTGCTATCACAACCATGATGATCATTATGATGATTTTGATTATAATTAGCATATTAATCATAATAAATTATTGTTGCTATGGCAACCATGATGATGATTATGATGATTTTGATCATAATTAGCATATTAATCATAATATATGATGGTTGCAATGGCAACTGTGATGATCATTATGATGATCTTGATCATAATTACCATATTAATCATAATAAATGATGGTTGCCATGGCAACCATGATGCTCATTATGATGATTTTGATAATAATTAGCATATTATTCATAATAAATGATGGTTGCTATGGCAACTATGATGATCAATATGACGATCTTGATCATAATTAGCATATTAATCATAATAAATGTTTGTTTAAATGGCAACTATGATGATCATTATGATGATCTTGATCATAATTAGCATATTAATCATAATAAATGATGGTTGATATGGCAACTATGATGATCATTATGATGATCTTGATCATAATTGCCATATTATTCATAATAAATGATTGTTGCCATGGCAACCATAATGATCATTAAGATGATTTTTACCATAATTAGCACATTAAACCTAATAAATGATGTTTGCTATGGCAACTATGATGATCATTATGATGATCTTGATCATAATTAGCATATTAATCATAATAAGTGATGGTTGCCATGGCAACCATGATGCTCAATATGATGATCTTGAACATAATTAGCATATTAGTCATCATAAATTATGGTTGCCATGGCTACCATGATGAACATTATGATGATCTTGATCATAATTAGCATATTAATCATAATAAATGATGGTTGCTATCTCAACCATGATGATCATTATTATGATTTTGATCATAATTAGCATATTAATCATAATAAATTATTGTTGCTATGGCAACCATGATGATCATTATGATGATCTTGATCATAATTACCATATTATTCATAACAAATGATGGTTGCCATAGCAACTATGATGCTCATTATGATGATTTTGATCATAATTAGCATATTATTCATAATAAATGATGGTTGCTATGGCAACTGTGATGATCAATATGATGATCTTGATCATAATTAGCATATTAATCATTATAAATGATGGTTGATATGGCAACCATGATGCTCATTATGATGATTTTGATCAACATTAGCATATTAATCATAATAAATGATGGTTGCCATGCAACTATGATGATCATTATGATGATCTTGATCATAATTAGCATATTATTCATAATAAATAATGGTTTATAAGGCAACTATGATGATCATTATGATGATCTTGATCATAATTAGCATAATAATCATAATAAATGACGGTTGCCATATCAACCATGATGCTCATTATGATGATTTTGATCATAATTATAATATTAATCATAATAAATGATGGTTGAAATGGCAACTATGAGAATCATTATAACGATCTTCATCATAATTAGCATATTAATCATAATAAATTATGGTTGCTATGGCAACTATGATGATCATTATGAAGATTTTGATCATAATTAGCATATTAATATTAATAAATTATGGTTGCCATGGCAACTATGATGATCATTATGATGATCTTGATCATAATTAGCATATTAATCATAATAAATGATGTTCGCCATGGCAACTATGATGCTCATTAGGACGATTTTGATCATAATTAGCATATTAATCATAATAAATTATGGTTGCTATGGCAACCATGATGATCATTATGATGATCTTGATCATAATTAGCATATTAATCATAATAAATAATGGTTGCTATTGCAGCCATGATGATTATTATGATGATTTTGATCATAATTAGCATATTAATCATAATAAATTGTGGTTGCTATAGCAACCATTATGATGATTATGATGATTTTGATCATAATTAGCATATTAATAATAATATATGATGGTTGCCATGGCAACTGTGATGATCATTATGATGATCTTGATCATAATTACCCTATTAATCATAATACATGATGGTTGCCATGGCAACCCTGATGCTCGTTATGATGCTTTTGATAATAATTAGCATATTAATCATAATAAATGATGGTTGCCATGCTACTATGATGATCATTAATATGATCTTGATCATAATTAGCATATTAATCATAATAAATGATGGTTGCCATGGCAACCATGATGCTCATTATGATGATTTTGATCATAATTAGCATATTATTCATAATAAATGATGGTTGCTATGGCAACTATGATGATCAATATGATATTCTTGTTCATAATTAGCATATTAATCATTATAAATTATGGTTGCCATGCCAACTATGATGATCATTATGATGATCTTTATCATAATTAGCATAATAATCATAATAAATGATGGTTGCTATGGCAACCATAATGATCATTATGATGATTTTGACCATAATTAGCACATTAATCATAATAATTGATGGTTGATATGGCACCTATAATGATCATTATAATGATCTTGATCATATTTAGCATTTTAATCATAATAAATGATGGTTGCCACGGCAACCATGATGCTCATTATGATGATTTTGATCATAATTAGCATATTAATCATAAAAAATTATGGTTGCAATGGTAACCATGATGATCATTATGATGATTTTGATCATAATTAGCATATTAATCATGATAAATGATGGTTGCCATGGCAACTATGATGAACATTATGATGATCTTCATCGTAATTAGCATATTAGTCATAATATCTGTTGGTTGATATGGCAAGCATCATGATCATTATGATGATTTTGATCATAGTTAGCATATTATTCATAAAAAATTATGGTTGCCTTGGCAACCCTGATGATCCTTATGATGATTTTGATCATAATTAGCATATTAATCATAATAAATGATGGTTGCCTTGGCAACCATGATGCTCATTATGATGATTTTGATCATAATTAGCATATTAATCATAATAAATGATTGTTGCTATGGCAAATATGATGATCAATATGATGATCTTGATCATAATTAAAATATTAATCATAATAAATGAAGGTTGCCATGGCAACCATGATTCTCATTATGATGATTTTGATCATAATTAGCATATAAATCAGAATAAATGATGGTTGCCATCGCATCCATGCTGATCATTATGATGATTTTGATCATAATTAGCATATTAATCATAATAAATGATGGTTACCATGGCAACTATGACGATCATTATGATGATCTTGATCATAATTAGCATATTAATCATAATAAATGATGGTTGTCATGGCAAATATGATGTTCATTATGATGATTTTGATCATAATTAGCATATTAATCATAATAAATTATGGTTGCCATGGCAACCATGATGCTCATTATAATTATTTTGATCATAAATAGCATATTATTCACAATAAATGATGGTTGCTATGGCAACTATGATGATCATTATGATGATCTTCATCGTAATTAGCATATTAGTCATAATAATTGTTGGTTGATATGGCAACTATGATGCTCATTATGATGATTTTGATCATAGTTAGCATATTAATCATAATAAATTATGGTTTCCATGGCAACCCTGATTATCATTATGATGATTTTGATCATAATTAGCATATTAATCATAATAAATGATGCTTGCCTTGGCAACCATGATGCTCATTATGATGATTTTGATCATAATTAGCATATTAATCATAATAAATGATGGTTGCTATGGCAACTATGATGATCAATATGATGATCTTGATCATAATTAGCATATTAATCATAATAAATGATGGTTGCCATTGCAACCATGATGATAATTATGATGATTTTTTTTATAATTAGCATATTAATCATAATAAATGAGGGTTTTCATTGCAACCATAATGCTTATTATGATGATTTTGATCATAATTAGCATATTAATCATAATAAATTATGGTTGCTATGGCAACTATGATGATCATTATGATGATTTTGATCATAATTAACATATTAATCATAATAAATTATGGTTGTTATGGCAACCATGATGCTCATTATGATGATCTTGCTCATATATAGCATATTATTCATAATATATGATGGTTGCCATGGCAGCTATGATGATCATTATGATGATCTTGATTAAAATTAGCATATTAATCATAATAAATGATGGTTGCTATTGCAACTATGATGATCATTATGATGATCTTGATCATAATTAACATATTAATCATAGTAAATTATGGTTGCCATGGCAACCATGATTATCATTATTATGATTTTGATCATAATTAGCATATTAATTATAATAAATGATGGTTGCTATTGCAACCATTCTAATCATTATGATGATTTTGACCATAATTAGCATATCAATCATAATAAATGATGGTTGCAATGGCAACTATGACGATTATTATGATGATTTTGATCATAATTAGCATATTAATCATAATAAATTATGGTTGCAATGGCAACCATGATGATGATTATGAAGAAATTGATCATATTTAGCATATTAATCACAATAAATGATGCTTGCAAGGGCAACTATGATGATCATTATGATGATCTTGATCATAATTACCATTTTAATCATAATAAATGATGGTTGCAATAGCAACTATGATGAACATTATGATGATTTTGATCATAATTAGCATATTGATCATAATAAATGATGGTTGCCATGGCAACCATGATGCTCATTATGATGATTGTGATCATAATTAGCATATTAGTCATACTAAATGACGGTTACCATGGCAAACATGATGATCATTATGATGATCTTGATCATAATTAACATATTAATCAGGATAATTTATGGTTGCTATCGCAACTATGATGCTCATTATGATGATCTTGATCATAATTAGCACATTAATCATAATAAATGATGGTAACAATGATGCTCATGATGATGATTTTGATCATAATTAGCATATAAATCATAATAAATGATGGTTGCTATGGCAACTATGATGATCATTATGATGATCTTGATCATAATTAGCATGTTAATCCTAATGAATGATGGTTGCCATGGCAACCATGATGATCATTATGATGATTTTGATGATAATTAGCACATTAATCGTAATAAATGATGGTTGATATGGCAACTATTATGATCATTATGATTATTTTGATCATAATTAGCATATTGTTCATAATAAATTATAATTGCCATGGCAACCATGATGATCATTATGATGATTTTGATAATAATTAGCATATTAATCAAAATAAATCATGGTTGCCATGGCAACTATGATGATCATTATGGTGATTTTGATCATATTCAGTATAATAATTATAATAAATGTTGGTTGCTATCGCAACCATGCTGATCATTATGATGATTTTGATCATAATAAGCATATTAATCATAATAAATGATGGTTACCATGGCAACTATGATGATCATTATGATGATCTTGATCATAATTAGCATATTAATCATAATAAATGATGGTTGTCATGGCAAATATGATGTTCATTATGATGATTTTGATCATAATTAGCATATTAATCATAATAAATTATAGTTGCCATGGCAACCATGATGATCATTATGATGAATTAGATCATAATTAGCATATTAATCATAAAAAATGATGGTTGCAATGGCAACTATGATGATCATTATGATGATCTTGATCATAATTAGCAAATTAATCATAACAAATTATCTTTGTTATGGCAACTATGATGATCATTATGATGATCTTGATCATAATTAGCATATTAATCATAATAAATGTTGGTTGCTATCGAAACCATGATGATCATTATGATGATCTTCATGATAATTAGCATATTAATCATAATAAATGATGGTTGCCATGGCAACTATGATGCTCACTAGGATGATTTTGATCATAATTAGCATTTTAATCATAATAAATTATGGTTGCCATATCAACCATGATGATCATTATGATGATTTTGATCATAATAAGCATATTAATCATAATAAATTATGGTTGCCATGTCAACTATGATGATCATTTTGATGATCTTGATCATAATTACTATATTAATCTTAATAAATGATGGTTGCCATTAGAACCATGATGCTCATGATGATGATTTGATCATAATTAGCATATTAATAATAATAAATGATGGTTGCTATGGGAACTATAATGCTCATTAGGTGATGATTTGATCAAATTTAGCATATTAATCATAATAAATTATGGTTGCAATGGCAACTATGATGATCATTATGATGATCTTGATCATAATTAGCATATTAATCATAATAAATGATGGTTGCTATGGCAACTATGATGATCATTATGATGATCTTGATCATAATTACCATATTAATCATAATTAATTATTGCTGCCATGACAACTATTATGATCATTATGATGATCTTGATCATATTTAGCATATTAATTATAACAAATGATGGTTGCCATTGCAACAATGATGATCATTATGATGATTTTGACCATTATTAGCATATTAATCATAGTAAATGATGGTTGCAATGGCAACTATGATGAACATTATGATGATTTTGATCATAATTAGCATATTAATCATAATAAATGATGGTTGCCATGGCAACCATGATGCTCATTATAATGATTTTGATCATAATTAGCATATTAGTCATACTAAATGACGGTTACCATGGCAAACATGATGATCATTATGATGATTTTGATCATAATTAGCATATTAATCATAATAAATGATGGTTGCCATGGCAACTATGATGATCATTATGGCGATCTTGATCATAATTATTACATTAATCATAATAAATAATGGTTGCCATGGCAACCATGATTCTCATTATGATGACTTTGATCGTAATTAGCATATTAATCATAATAAATGATATTTGCTATGGCAACCATGATGCTCATTATTATGATTTTAATCATAATTAGCATATTATTCATAATAAATTATGGTTGCATTGGCAACTATGATGATCATTATGATGATCTTGATCATAATTAGCATATTAATCATAATAAATGATGGTTGCTATGGCAACTATGATGTTCATTATGATGATTTTGATCATAATTAGCATATTAAACATTATAAATGATGGTTGCCATAGCAACCATGATGATCATTATGATGATTTTGACCATAAATAGCACATTATTCATAATAAATGATGGTTGCAATGGCAACTATGATGATCATTATGATCATTTTGATCATAATTAACACATTAATCATGATAAATTATGGTTGCAATGGCAACTATGATTATCATTATGATGATCTTGATTATATTTAGCATATTAATTATAACAAATGATGGTTGCCATTGCAACAATGATGATCATTATGATGATTTTGACCATAATTAGCTTATTAGTCATAAAAATGATGGTTACCATGGCAACTATGATGATCATTATGATGATCTTGATCATAATTTGCATATTAATCATAATAAATGATGGTTGCCATAGCAACTATTATGCTCATTATGATGATTTTGATCATAATTAGCATATTAATCACAAAAAATTATTTTTGCTATAGCAACCATGATGATCATTATAATGATTTTGATCATATTTAGCATATTAATTATAACAAATGATGGTTGCCATTGCAACAATGATGATCATTATGATGATTTTGACCATAATTAGCTTATTAGTCATAAAAATGATGGTTACCATGGCAACTATGATGATCATTATGATGATCTTGATCATAATTAGCATATTAATCATAATAAATGATGGTTGCCATGGGAACTATGATGCTCATTATGATGATTTGATCATAATTAGCATATTAATTATAATAAATGATGGTTGCCATGCGAACCATAATTCTCATTATGATGATTTTATCATATTTAGCATATTAATCATAATAAATGATGGTTGCAATGGCAACTATGATGATCATTATGATGATCTTGATCATAATTAGCATATTAATCATAATAAATGATGGTTGCTATGGCAACTATGATGATCATTATGATGATCTTGATCATAATTACCATATTAATCATAATAAATTATTGCTGCAATGACAACTATGATGATCATTATGATGATCTTGATCATATTTAGCATATTAATTATAATAAATGATGGTGGCCATTGCAACCATTCTGATCATTATGAAGATTTTCACCATAATTAGCATATTAATCATAGTAAATGATGGTTGCAATGGGAACTATGATGAACATTATCATGATTTTGATCATAATTAGCATATTATTCATAATAAATGATGGTTGCCATGGCAACCATGATGCTCATTATAATGATTTTGACCATAATTAGCATATTAGTCATACTAAATGACGGTTACCATGGCAAACATGATGATCATTAAGATGATTTTGATCATAATTAGCATATTATTCATAATAAATGATGGTTGCCATGGCAACTATGATGATCATTATGGCGATCCTGATCATAATTATCACATTAATCATAATAAATATGGTTGCCATGGCAACTATGATGAACATTATCATGATCTTGATCATAATTAGCATATTAGTCATAAAAAATGATGGTTGCCATGGCAAAAATAATGATCATTATGATGATTTTGATCATAATTAGCATATTAATCATAATAAATGTTGGTTGCCATGGCAACCATGATTCTCATTATGATGACTTTGATCGTAATTAGCATATTAATCATAATAAATGATGGTTGCCATGGCAATTATGATGCTCATTATTATGATATTGATCATAATTAGCATATTATTCATAATTAATGATGGTTGCATTGGCAACTATGATGATCATTATGATGATCTTGATCATAATTAGCATATTAATCATAATAAATCATGAATGAAATGGCAACTCTGATGATCATTATGATGGTTTTGACCATAATTAGCACATTATTCATAATAAATGATAGTTGCAATGGCAACTATGATGATCATTATGATCATTTTGATCATAATTAACATATTAATCATGATAAATTATGGTTGCCATGGCAACTATGATTATCATTATGATGATCATGATCATATTTAGCATATTAATTATAACAAATTATGGTTGCCATTGCAACAATGATGATCATTATGATGATTAATTTGAACATATTTAGCTTATTAGTCATAAAAATGATGGTTACCATGGCAACTATGATGATCATTATGATGATCTTGATCATAATTAGCATATTAATCATAATAAATGATGGTTGCCATGGCAACAATGATGCTCATTATGATGATTTTGATCATAATTAGCATATTAATCACAATAAATTATTTTTGCTATGGCAACCATGATGATCATTATGATCATTTTGATCATAATTAGCATATTAATCAAAATAAATGATGGTTGCCATTGCAACTGTGATGATCATTATGATGATCTTGATAATAATTAGCCTCTTAATCATAATAAATGATGGTTGCTATTGCAACTATGATGTTCATTATGATGATTTTGATCATATTTAGCATATTAATTATAACAAATTATGGTTGCCATTGCAACAATGATGATCATTATGATGATTTTGACCGTAATTAGCTTATTAGTCATAAAAATGATGGTTACCATGGCAACTATGATGATCATTATGATGATCTTAATCATAATTAGCATATTATTCATAATAAATGATGGTTGCCATGACAACCATGATGCTCATTATGATGATTTTGATCATAATTAGCATATTAATCACAATAAATTATTTTTGCTATGGCAACCATGATGATCATTATGATGATTTTGATCATAATTAGCATATTAATCAAAATAAATGATGGTTGCCATGGCAACTGTGATGATCATTATGATGATCTTGACCATACTTAGCACATTAATCATAATAAATGATGGTTGCAATGGCAACTATGATGCTCATTATTGTGACTTTGATCATAATTAGCATATTAATCATAATAAATCATGGTTGATATGGCAACTCTGATGATCATTATGATGATCTTGATCATAATTAGCATATTAATCATAATAAATGATGGTTGCAATGGCAACTATGATGATCATTATGATGATCTTGATCATAATTACCATATTAATCATAATCAATGATAGTTGCTATGGCAACTATGATGAACATTACTATGATCTTGATAATAATTAGCATATTAATCATATTAAATGATGGTTGCTATGGCAACGATGATGCTCATTATATTGATTTTAATCATAATTAGCATATTAATCATAATAAATGATGGTTACCATGGCAACATGATGATCATTATGATGATCTTGATCATAGTTAGCATATTAATCATAATAAATGATGGTTGCCATGGCAACAATGATGCTCATTATGATGATTTTGATCATAATTAGCATATTAATCACAATAAATTATTTTTGCTATGGCAACCATGATGATCATTATGATCATTTTGATCATAATTAGCATATTAATCAAAATAAATGATGGTTGCCATTGCAACTGTGATGATCATTATGATGATCTTGATAATAATTAGCCTCTTAATCATAATAAATGATGGTTGCTATTGCAACTATGATGTTCATTATGATGATTTTGATCATATTTAGCATATTAATTATAACAAATTATGGTTGCCATTGCAACAATGATGATCATTATGATGATTTTGACCGTAATTAGCTTATTAGTCATAAAAATGATGGTTACCATGGCAACTATGATGATCATTATGATGATCTTAATCATAATTAGCATATTATTCATAATAAATGATGGTTGCCATGACAACCATGATGCTCATTATGATGATTTGATCATAATTAGCATATTAATCACAATAAATTATTTTTGCTATGGCAACCATGATGATCATTATGATGATTTTGATCATAATTAGCATATTAATCAAAATAAATGATGGTTGCCATGGCAACTGTGATGATCATTATGATGATCTTGACCATACTTAGCACATTAATCATAATAAATGATGGTTGCAATGGCAACTATGATGCTCATTATTGTGACTTTGATCATAATTAGCATATTAATCATAATAAATCATGGTTGATATGGCAACTCTGATGATCATTATGATGATCTTGATCATAATTAGCATATTAATCATAATAAATGATGGTTGCAAT